>NW_020173405.1:1519181-1550204 GCF_003031525.2 Neophocaena asiaeorientalis asiaeorientalis
ATCGTTGCTAAACATCTTCCATGGGCTATATTTGGAGTATACAAGATGTTTCCTCCCTGTGGCTGTGGGGAGAAGGAAGGCCTGGATGTACATGACTAGGTTACAGGTCTCAAATAAATAATATTTTTGTTTGCTTGGTTTTTATTTAAGGAGAATATTTAAATAGTAAAACCGGGTCAGAGCTCCTTAGTCTGCCTTGCAGATTCTTTCTGATTCAGTCTGATCAGGGCCTCAGCATTGGTTCCCAAACTGGGCTACACATAGATCATCTTTTTAAAAATACACTAAATGTACTTTCCTCTTGTTTGGACAAATTCCTGTGATGTGGCAGCAGAACAATGATCCCCACCCCCACCCCCGCCACAAAAATGTCCACATCCCAATACCTGGGACCCGTGAATCCGTTAGGATACGTGCTGTCTTAGTTTGGGCTGCTGTAACAAAGTACCATAAACTGGATGGCTTAAACAACAGAAATTTATTTCTCACAGTTCTGGAGGATGGGAAGTCCAAGATCAAGTTACTGGCAGATTTGGTGTCTGGTGAGAGCCTACTTGCTGGGTCATAAATGACCATCTTTTCGTTGTGTCCTCACATGGCAGTAAAAGGGCAAGAGAGCTCTCTGGGGTCCCGGTTATAAGGGCACGAATACCAATCATTCATGAGGGCTCGACCCTCATGACTGAATTTCCTCCCAAAGGCCCCTCTTAATTAAAAAAAAATTTTTTTGGCCGTGCCGCACAACATGCGAGATCTTAGTTCCCTGACCAGGGATGGAACCCTCACCCCCTGCGGTGGAAGTGTGCAGTCTTAACCACTGGAGCACCAGGGAAGTCCCAAGGGCCCCTCTTAATACCGTCACCCTGGGGGTTAAGATTTCAAAATATGAATTTTGTGGTGTCACATTCAGTCAGTGCACTGCATATGCCAAAGGGGAATTAAGGTAGCAGATGGAGTTAAGGTCACTAATCAGCTGGCTTTAAAATAGAGAGATTATCCTGTATTATCTGAGTGGGCCCAATGTAATCACAAGGACACGATGTCCTTAAAGGTGGAAGAGGCTGGCAGAAGAGAAAGTCAGAGAGATGGCAGCAGGAGGAGGACTCAGCCTGATGTTGTTGTCCTTGAAGATGGAGGAAGGAGCCATGAACCAAGGAAAGTGGGCAGCTCCTAGAAGCTGGAAAAGGAAAGGAAACATTTTCTGCTAGAGCCTCTAGGAAGGAATGAACCTTGAACTTGGCCCAGTGAGATCCCTATCAGACTTCTAATCTACAAAATAACACACTTGTGCTGTTTAAGCCACTAAGTTAGTTGTGATTTGTCACAGCAGTAACAGAGAATACAACGATGTGTTACGTAAAATACCGAAGTGCAGAATAATGCAGTGTGCTGCAGCCAGTCGCGTGAATATGTACTTCTGCACATATGCTTGTAAACAAGACGAGTGGGTCTCGACATTGGCCGTACATTAGGGTGATCTGGAAAGCTTAAGAACAAATCCCAATGGCCAGGCTGCAGTCCTGTAAATCAGAACCTCTAGGAGCGGGGGGACGGGGTTAGGAGTACCCAAGCATTAATATCTTTTGAAGCTTCCCACGTGCAGCCAGGTTGAGGCCATTGGTATAGACTGTCTCATCTCTGGAAGGTTAAGCATTGGGGAACAGGGTGACTGTGGGACCAGGGAGGGAAAGAGAGACAGACTTGCTTTATTTTTTTAATTTTGAACTTCACTGTATACCTTCTTAAAAAAAATTATTTATTTGGTTGCACTGGGTCTTAGTTGCGGCGGGCGGGCTCCTTAGTTGTGGTATTTGAACTCTTAGTTGAGGCATGCATGTGGGATCTAGTTCCCTGACCAGGGATCGAACCCAGGCCCCCGCGATTGAGAGCACGGAGTCTTAACCACCACGCCACCAGGGAAGTCCCTTCACTGTACCCCTTAAAAAAAACTTTTTATCATGAAAAATGTCAGCATATACAAAAATAGAATAGTATAATGAACCCCCACGTTTCCATTACCCAGCTTCAACAATTACTAACATTTTGTACCCTTTTAATTTTCTAGCATGTGCATGTTATATATCAAGATAAATAAATAAAATGAAAATAAAATACATGTGCCAAAGCTGTACCACAGAGAAAACCTTGGGGACAGGGCCCAGGAGCCTGCATTTTTTTGGCATGCGTGATCTTAGTTCCCAGACGAGGGAACGAACCCGCGCCCCCTGCAGTGGAAGCACAGAGTCTTAACCACTGGACTGCAAGGGAAGTCCCCGGAAGCCGCATTTTAACAGGCTTCTTGGGGGTCCTCATGCTTGAAGCAGCACTGGGCTCTCTCTGCCTCTGACTGGCCATCACTGGCTGTTTTCTTGTTTCTTTCTGGCACTTCTCATTAGCAAGGCATCAAGGACCCATGCCTGTGAATGTTTTGAGGGGGTTTTTGAACCGTTTCCATTTTTAGCCCATGTAACCTCTCTTTTAATGAATTCCAGTAGGTTCAATGTTGCTGCCTAAGGACACACAGGGAGCGCCCACAACCTCCTACAGGTCTCCTTGACTCATCAGGACTGTTGCGTGGGCCTTGGTGGCCTTACAAAGGAGCACAGCCTACAAAGTGGCTTTCAGAGGAAGAAGACCTGATCCAGGTCCTCTGTCTTCTCTCTCAGCCGGGCTCTAACACAACCCAAGAAGGAGAAAAGAGAGAACGCCAGCGTAGTTCAGGCTGTTAGTCTTCAAGGCTTTTCCTCAAACAGATTTTCATAGATACCAGTGCGGGAGATGAATACACAAGTTCTAGGCTAGAACCATGAGACTCAGCAGGTTCCTCAGACCCTGTCTTCCACTGAAGCAGCCTGGGTGAGGAGCTCAGCTTTTTGGGAGGTAAAATAAAAGGAAAGGGAGCTTCCCTGGTGGCGCAGTTGTTGACAGTCTGCCTGCCGATGCAGGGGACGCGGGTTCGTGCCCCGGTCCGGGAAGATCCCACATGCCGTGGAGTGGCTGGGCCCGTGAGCCATGGCCGCTGGGCCTGCGCGTCCGGAGCCTGTGCTCCACAACGGGAGAGGCCCCAACAGTGAGAGGCCCACGTACCGCAAAAAAAAAAAAAGGAAAGGGCCGAGAGAGGTGAACGCAATGCTCTAGGGGGACCTAAGCAAGGGTGGGATTACATGCTTTTGGAATAATTGTGGAGGAGGTTGAGTCTTAAAAGATGGGTATTTCAGAAGGAGGATGGCAACTGGGGAAGGAGAGGGGGTGGCATTCCTCAGGGGAGAAGCAGTGTGAGTAAGAGCACAGAGGTGATGTGCAGAATCTGTTCAGGGAACAGGGAACAGGTTTATTCAGCTGGAGCTACGAGTATGGCAGGAGCAATGGCACAGGAAGCCAAAAAGAGAATTTCTGCCTGCAAGGCACTTTGTGGTTTACAAAGCTTGTCCGGTTTCTACCTCACCAGGTCCTTGGTACAAGCCTATGAAGTACAGAGCCATTGTTATTGAAGTCATTTCACAGAAAACAAAACACAGAACAAAACTAGGATTCAGAGTGGTTAAGTGACCTACGCAAAGCCACGAGACAAGTTCATGGCTGAGCTGGGACTCCGACCCAGGGTTTCTGCCTCCTAGCATTCTTTTCCCTGTGACTGAGATCATATTTGGGACCCTGATTAACACTATGGTATGAGGTTGAACTTGGGCAATGTGGAGGCATGGAAAGGATTTTGGAAGAGGCCTGGTCATCAAAGGCGCACTGGCCCTGGACACACGTCCTGGTTGGGGGAGGATTGAGTGCTACCTAGGAGCTAAATCACTCTGACAAAGAAAGTGTGATGATTTCCAGGTAATGTGGATGGGGCAGAAAGGGAGTAAACAGCTGATGGCAGGCCCTAGAGAGAGCCTGTGGGGAGGTGTGGTGGTCATTCTCTCATTCATTCATTCGATAACACTCTATTAAGCACCTCATCTGTGCCAGGTGCTGTGCTAGGCATCGGGGATGTGCTGGTGAACTTGACGATGGGGTCCCTGCCGTCACAGGGCTGCCATTACAGGGGATAGCCAGATAATACAGAGCAAAGGAAAAGCCAAAGAACTTCTAATTGTGATTAAACTTATGATCTTCAGGGATATCTGAGGACGTCCACCCAGGTCATGTGGCCTTCAGGCTGGCTTCTCCTACCTGCCTGTGGTGGTTCAGGAGAGCGAGGCTTCCTTCCTCCTGCTTTAAGTGATCTGGGGAAGGCTTCATGGAAGAGGAAGCATCATGGCTGGGAATTCATTCATTCAACAGATACTTAATGATCACCCACTGAGTGCCAGGCTCTGTTCTAGGTGCTAGGGATAATCAGTGAACAAAACAAAAGGGACCATGTTGCTACCTTCATGGAGCTACTGAAAGGAGATAGACAGTAAACAAGAGAGAGGGTAAAATAGTATATCAGATGGTGCTGAATGCTCTGGAGAAAAATATATTGGGGGAGGGGGATACAGAGTGTGTGTGTGGGATTGCATACTGCAGTCTTAGGGTGGCCAAGAAAGGCTGAATTGAGAAGATAACATTTGAGTAAAGACCTGAAGGAGGTGAGGGAGTGAGCCATGTAAATACATGTATGCAGAATGGGTGATCCAGGTAGAGGGACCTACAGTGCAAAGAGTTTTACTGGGTGTTTTCAGATGATCAAGGAGGCCAGCGTAGTTGGAGCAGAGACAGCAAAGTGTAGATTGCCGGTGGTGAGGTCAGAGAATTAATGGGAGGAGGTAGACAGTTGGGGCATTGCAGGTCTCTGTAGCTTTTACTTTGAATGCACTGCTTTGAATGCAAGTTGCCCAAGGTAGAGGTCTGGGCTGCTCATCTCAGCACCCAGCTCTGCATCTAGCACAGGGCTTTCACCTAGAAAATGTCAAGGTGAGATCTCTTTAAAGAGAAGTATGTCAACAGAGGGCATTTGTGCAGGCTTCGGGGAATAGTTGGCAGGTGCCCATTTTGACCAGTCTCTTACACAGAGAGAACTTCAGTGGGAGACAGGTGGGGAATGTAGGGCCAGGTGGACAAATGTGAGCGGGAAACAGGAGGATCACTGGGTCTTCAGGGGATGGCCCGAAGAAGCTGGCGACTGGCAGGGTGGGCTGGAGGAGAGATGGGTGCAGGAGGCTAAAGCAGCTGGGAGGAGCAGGGGGCTGTGGAGTAGAGAAACTAGAGGCAAGAGACCTTGGGGTGGGAGTGGGGTGCTGGCCAGGACTTGGACAAGGGTGAGAGAGAAGTGAGACATAAATGTCTGGTGATGTGTGCCTAGACCAGGGGGCCCTATGAACAGAACTGGAGAATTCTAGAGAGCTGGCCTCTCTCACAACATTTAACATGCTCTGCCTCGAGTTTTATTTTCCTCTTGCTTTCCTTATCCTCGCCCAAAGGGCAGGGAGTGTGTCTTACTCATCTTTGCGTCACCCAGTGTCCACTGCTGCAGGGCATATAGCAGGTGCTCAGATAGTTCTTTGGTTCAGTTATTTTGGATCAGTGGCTTTGAGAAACAGACATGCCACCTTTGATCCCGTTATTTCTAGAATCGTCCTTCCCTCCACATGCTAGTTCAGCTCTTCCACTCCTCAAATGCTTATCGAGCCATGATGTTGGTGGATTATGAAAGGGTGAACAGTTACAGAGGCTATGTCAAGTTCAGGGTTAGCTAGACATTTCTCTGGGCACACAGAAGGAAGTTCCTCTAGAGCTGAAAGAAGTAGCTGCTACCAAGCAGTGCAAACTGTCACTTACTTCCTTTATGTTTCCTGAAGCGGTTGCTCCAGGACCCTCTCTGCATACTGCAAGCATCAATAAATGCCTAGGGTGCTGTGGGAAGACTAGGGAGCTGCACTGAAGGTTGAACATTCACCCAAACACCTACTGAGCATCTACAGTGTCTGTGGACACAGGACTTAGAGCAATTGCACCTACTGTATTCTCAAAGTTCAACTTCAAGGTCATTTTTCCCCAGATGCCTCTAGACACCCCTCATCTAGATTAGGGTTGTCATAGCACCTTGTACAATACCTCTCTTAGCCTAGCGTTTATAAAATGGCATTTTATTTTTAAAATTTATTTATTTCTGGCTGCGTTGGGTCTTTGTTGCTGAGTGTGGGCTTTCTCTAGTTGCGGCGAGCAGGGGCTACTCTTTGTTGGGGTGCATGGGCTTCTCATTGTGGTAGCTTCTCTTGTTGCAGAGCACGGGCTTTCGGCGCGCAGGCTTCAGTAGTTGTGGCACACGGGCTCCGTGGTTGTGGCGCACGGGCTTAGTTGCTCCAGGGCATGTGGGATCTTCCCGGACCAGGGCTGGAACCCGTGTCCCCTGCGTCGGCAGGCGGATTCTTAACCACTGCGCCACCAGGGAAGTCCCCTAAAATGACATTTTAAATGCCTGTTTTCTGGTCTGCATGTTCTACTAAACTGGAAGCTCATTGAAAGCAAAACCCCAGATTTTGTCCTCAGCACTGAGCATGGAGTCTTGCACAACGCAGGCATCATATAATCACCAATTGCTGAATTAAATGAGACAGTAAGGTAGAGCAGGGGTCCCCAACCACAGGGCCATGGACCAGTACTGGTCCTCTGCCTGTTAGGAACTGTGCTGCACAGCAGGAGGTGAGCAGGGCAGGCGAGCGGGTGAAGCTTCATCTGCCGCTCCCCATCGCTCGCATTATCGCCTGAACCATCAACCCCCACCCCCGCCCCCTCCCTGGAAAAATTGTCTTCTATGAAACCAGTCCCTGGTGCCAAAAAGGTTGGGGACTGCTGATGTAGTGTCAAGGATGCACTAGGTGGCACCCCAGGATATCAGAGGAAGACCTGTCGTAGTTCAAACGGGATGTTGGAAGAGTAAGTGGTCATTAGGTGAAGAGACAGAATTCCAGGTGGGGAACAGATGTGTGCAAACGTTGGAAGGCATACTAAAGGTGTGAAATTCTCTGTAGTTGGAGCACAATGGTGTTATCTGGGGAGCCAGGACCCCAGACAGGAGCGGCAGCAGGACAGGATGGTGCAGACCCTCAGTAACGTTAGGGTCAAGCCCATAAAATATAGGTTATGGCGGCAGCCCTGTCCAGAGGATTAAGATGCTCCCCTGGGAAAGAGCCTCCCACCACACGCTGCACACAGCACGTGCCACCAGCTCGCCCGCTTAACCTGGCCTGCTTGGAAGCTCACTGGACTCGGGGACGCCCGGGTGGGACGACCAGGGCGGGGCACGTTGGGTGGGACGCCCGGGGTGGGGCACCTGAGACTGGGCGCGCAGGCGCGCTGATGCCTCGAGCCCCATGGGGAGGGCGGGTGCGCGCGCTTCCTCGCGCACGCGCGCACGGAGGGGGCGACGGCGGCGGTGACGCTGTTTGCGCCGGGCGGGCGGCGGCGCGTGAGGCGCGCGATTCCCGGTGCCTTGGGAGCAGTGCCCCGGCCCCCGCCGTTCCCACTGACGCCATGTCGGGCCGGTCTGTCCGGGCCGAGACCCGCAGCCGGGCCAAGGATGACATCAAGAAGGTGATGGCGGCCATCGAGAAAGTGCGGAAATGGTGAGGGGCCAGGGCCGAGGGTGCTGGAGGGGGACGCCGGCCCAGGCCCAGAGCGGCGGTGAACTGGCGTCTGGGGTGGGAGCCGACCGGCGGGCGCTTGGGGGAAGGGGGAGCGGAGAAGGCGGGAGGAGGGTGCCGCTCGCGTCGGCGTGAGGTCAGAGGGCGCGCCAGCCGCAACCAATCAGCGGGTCGCCCGGCCCGCGGGTCCGCCCACCTGCCCTAGGGCAGCGCGGCGCCCGGGGGAGCTGCGGGCGTTTGGCGGCGCTCGGTCAATGGGACCTGGTTCGCACGCCGGTACTCGCGCGGGCCTCGTTCCGGCGCCCGCCTGCCTCGGGAGCCTTTTGCGTTCTGAACTGTCCCGTATAATAGCTAACAATCTCTGAGAATTTCCCGTTGGCCAGACTGAGCGCTCTACGTATGAAGTCTAAGTTAGGTGAGAGCTTCTCGGAAAACCTGCATGCCACGGGACCAAGTGGTTATTGGAATTAAAACCCCGTGTTTCGCCTAATATGGACCCACACGAGCGAGCTGGGTAGGCATTTTCTCTTGATGGCCTGGGAGCTGTTAGTAGAGGAGTCAGGATCTACCCTTCGTTTGGAAACGGCTCCTGTAGCGTTCGTTGCAGGCGCCGGTTGACCGCCTATTTTGTACCAGAAACAGTGATGCGTTATCACCTTCAATTTTCACAGCCAACTGTTTGCGCCAACTTCTTGAGTACTTTTCTCTAGCTGATTACTACTAATAATTTTAAAGTCCGGGTAGGTGTTAGCTCCCTCCAGGAAGCCTTCTCCAAGTTCTCCTGCCCTTCACTCTCCACTCCCTTTATTATTTTTTTTTAAATTAATTTATTTATTTTTGGCTGTGTTGGGTCTTCGTTGCTGCCTGGGTGCTTTTCTCTAGTTGCAGCGAGCGGGGGCTACTCTTCCTTGTGGTGCGTGGGCTTCTCATTGTGGTGGGTGGGCTTCTCATTGCGGTGGCTTCTCTTGTTGTGGCTCACGGGCTCTAGGCGCGCCGGCTTTAGTAGTTGTGGCCCACGGGCTTAGTTGCTCGTGGCATGTGGGATCTTCCCCCACCAGGGCTTGAACCATGTCCCCTGCATTGGCAGGCGGATTCTTAACCACTGCGCCACCAGGGAAGTCCCTCCACTCCCTTTAGGGTCATTACCTTGGACTTTATTTTCGTGTTTATTTGTCCATTTCTCTGCAAGATCAAGTTCCTTAACTCTTTATCAATAAGGGCTTGATATATAGTTGGACTCATAAATACTAGTTAAATAATTAATGATTTTTCCCCTCCAAATCTCATCCTTCTAGGTTTTTTTGGGAAACCTAAAAATGGGCATACCTTTCTCTTCTGGCCATCTCCGTCCTCACCTGCAGCCTAGGGCAGATGAGCATATTCTCTCACCCAGAACTCTTGTACCAACTTCCCTATGATCTGCCTGCTTCAGGACTGGCTTATTCCCCAGTCGATTCATCACATTGTATTTTTCTCAAGGGTGAATCTTCTAGCACTCCTCTGCTTAGGAAATAATGCTTCATTGATCTCTTCTTGCTCTTAGGATAAAGACCAAAGATGATCCTTCTTGCCCCACCAGACTGGTTCAAATTGCCCTCTTTCCCAAGATGCTGGCCATCTTTCAGTTGGGGCCACACTTCTGTTTCTGCTACCTGGTGTCCTTCCTCTACCCTCTCCTCCCCCTTGCCTAGTTAACTCCTAGTTCTGCTCTCCAGTTGCTTCCTCAAGGACACCTTTCAAGATCCCCAGTCTAAATCAGGTCCCCTACTGGAATTTTCCACAATTGTATTAGGTCAAAGCATAAGATAGCGCCTGTATTTGCCTTTTTAACCAGCAGAAGTGGCAGTTTGATATGGTTAAACCTAGTGATTAGGTTTCTAACTGTGAGATGAGTTGTGTGATGTCTGTTTCCAGTTGGAATTTCGGGTCTGTGAGGGTCAGGACTGTGCATCTTGTTCCCTGTGTGCCCAAGACTTAGCATAGGTTCTTGAATATTAAATATTTTTGAGTAAATGAGGAATAAATGAGTGGCTTGTCCAGGAATTAATTCCAGTTGCCTAAGTCTTTAGTTCATTCTTCTTTCTGTTACATCATAGTCTCTACCTTTCTGTGATGTTACCATTTGCTGAATAGCATCACCAACAGCAGCAGTACCAGCAGTTACTATTTTTGCTTTTTTGTCCTCAAATTGGGATGCGAAACTTGCAGAAGTCATACTCCAGACTCCCCAACTCTGGCCGTTCATAATCTACACTCTTATTCAACAATGTCACTTGCCTTTCCCTCCCCAGGTATGTGCGGGGTGGGGAGAACAACTACTCATTTTTTAAGGCTCATCTCAAAAGTAACCTCTTGTAAAATGAAACCTTAAAGCAGTCTTTCCATGGCGGCTTGGCCTTCACCTCTTCCAGAAGCCAGTGTGAGGCTCAGGTCTGTTAGTTGGAAGCATCCTGTTCTGCTCCTGTGATTATTTTTAAATAGCATCGTGTTTCAATCCAGAGTTCCCCAGGAGTCATAGGAGTTCTGCCTTCCGTGGGATATCCTGATCTCACTCTTTCAGCCTTCTTCCTTGCCGCCTTCACGTGTTACAATGCTTTCTTTACTTATCTTTTCATTGCTATGAGTTCCCAAGAGAGGGACCCTATCTTACATATCCTTTATCTCCTATTGGGCCTTGTATATTAGGGCTCTATAAATATCAGTGGAATTGAATTAATTTTGGGGAAATAAAGTTTATGCCAGATAGATACCTGAGTTTGAAAATGTGCTGATACTCTATACTGCTGTAGGCTGTGAGGAACAAAAGGTTTTGGTACACTGTGCATGAGCAAAGGTGGCAAGTAGAGGGTTCAGAGCCAAAGGCATTTGATAGCAAAGTGTTTCTGGAAGGGATGATTTTGTCCTGAAAGGTAAGGTATGATTTGACGGAGAGGAAGTTTAGAAAGCACTTAAGATTGAAGGAATGATCTACTGAGAAGTGGGAAAGCACAGTTATGATCCGAAAATCTATTTTATTGTTTATCAGTTCTAAGAAGTGTCTTTGTTTTAGGGAGAAAAAGTGGGTGACTGTGGGTGACACGTCCCTTAGGATATTTAAGTGGGTTCCCGTGACAGACAACAAGGAGGTAAGTGTGGAAGAAAATCGAAACAACAAAAAGGTAACGTCTTCTTTCTTTCTTTGATTGCCTCTTAATTATAATGGAATGTATTTTCCCAGAATTTAGTTGAAAATACTTCAAGGCATCCTCTGTCATTGGTCCACGCAAAGCCTCTTATTTTATTATTCCCCCCCCTTTATTCCCTTTCCTTAACCCATTCCTCTTTTCCAGGGCTTGACAAACTACAGCCCAGGCCTGCTCCCTGTGATTCAATATAGTTTTATTTGAACACACCTATGCCTGTTTGTTTCCTTATTTGTGGCTGCTTTTGAGTTGTAATGGCAGAGCTGAGTAATTGCCATTACACCTAATGGCCTGCAAAGCCCAAGATATTTATTATCTGGCCCTGTAAGAAAAAGTTTGTGGACTCCTGCTGCCCACTGTAGTTTATTACATCATGTGTTTAATATGTATATATGCCTTTCTAATTCCTCTTCCATGGGTTTATTTGGACACCTGTATATTCTTTTTTTTTAAATTTTTGTCTGCATTGGGTCTTCGTTGCTGCGCACAGGCTTTCTCTAGTTGCGGTGAGCAGGGGCTACTCTTCGTTGTGGTGCGCGGGCTTCTCACTGCGGTGGCTTCTCCTGTTGTGGAGCACGGGCTCTAGGCGCGCAGGCTTCAGTAGTTGTGGTGTGCGGGCTCTAGGGTGAGCGGGCTTTAGTAGCTGTGGTGCGCGGGTTCAGCGGCCGTGGCTCACGGGCTCCAGAGCGCAGGCCCAGTAGTTGTGGCACACGGGCCCATTTACTCCGCGGCATGTGGGATCTTCCCAGACCAGGGATGGAACCCGTGTCGCCTGCATTGGCAGGCGTATTCTTAACCACTGTGCCACCAGGGAAGTTCTGGACACCTGTATATTCTTGAAAAATACATAGCGTTTCATATTTGTATTTTTAAAATGTTTGCATCTATATATAGCATTGTGCTATAAACCTCTATTCTGTTTTTGAGAACTCTGCATGTTTCTGTAATTGTAAATAAAATTATTATCATTACTCTTGCATTGTATTCTCTTATGTGCAGTGACCACATTTATCTATACATTCCGAGTGATAAACACCCAGATTTCTCCAACTCTTTTTTTCCTGATTGTTTTGAAAAGATCTGAAATACAAAACACGTACAGAGGGGCTTCCCTGGTGGCGCGGTGGTTGAGAATCCGCCTGCCGATGCAGGGGACGCAGGTTCGTGCCCCGGTCCAGGAGGATCCCGCGTGCCGCGGAGCGGCTGGGCCCGTGAGCCATGGCCGCTGGGCCTGCACGTCCGGAGCCTGTGCTCCGGAACGGGAGAGGCCGCAACAGTGAGAGGCCCGCGTACTGCAAAAAAAACAAACAAAAAACAAACAAAAAAATAAAACACGTACAGAAAAGTATCTAAAACATATTTAGTATATAGTGAAAAAATATAAAGCTAATACCCTTGTAAAAACCACCTAGGTCAAAAAATAGACATTGCCAGCTCCCCCAGAAGGCTCTGTAACTCTTCCCAGCATCCCCCTCCCTCCCCTCTAGAGGAGATCACTCTCCTACTTTTGCTTTTACGATCACTTCTTTAGTCATTTGTAAACATTTTTTACTTTATATAAGCAGCATCATGAAGTATCTATTTTTGTATGTCTTGCTTTTTTTGCCTAGTGTTATGTTTGTAAAATCATCCATGTTGTATTTGGAGCTGTTTGTTCCTTTTCATTGCTGTATGGAGGTTTTTTTGTTTTTAATTTAATTTAATTTTTATTTTTGGCTGCATCGGGTCTTAGTTGCGGCATGCGGGATGTTTGTTGAGGCATGCAGGACCTTTCGTTGCGGCGTGCGGGCTTCTCTCTAGTTGTGGCCCGTGGGTTTTCTCTTCTCTTGTTGTGGCATACGTGCTCTAGTTGAGGTGCGTGAGCTCAGTAGTTGTGGCATGCGGGCTTAGTTGCCCCGTGGTATGTGGGATCTTAGTTCCCTGACCAGGGATGGAATCCATGTCCCCTGCATTGTAAGGCAGATTCTTTGCCACTGGACCACCAGGGAAGTCCCTGTATGGAGTTTTATTATAGGACTGTACCATAATTTATCTTTCTGATTCTCCTGTAGATGAATATTTGGGTTGTTCCCCATTTGGGATAATAGGAACAATGTTCCTGTGACATTCTTATTCAGTATATGGGTCAACACGTGCATGGGTTTTCCTAGGATATATTCCTAAGAGTAGAATAGCTAAGTCTTAGGATATGTGTATTTTGACCTACACTAGCGAATACCAAACTAGTTTCCAAAGTGATTGTACCAGTATATATTCTTTTTTTTTTTTTTTGCGGTACGCGGGCCTCTCACTGTTGTGGCCTCTCCCGTTGCGGAGCACAGACTCCGGACGCGCAGGCTCAGCGGCCATGGCTCATGGGCCCAGCTGCTCTGCGGCATGTGGGATCTTCCCGGACCGGGGCACGAACCCGTGTCCCCTGCATCGGCAGGTGGACTCTCAACCACTGCATCACCAGGGAAGCCCTATAATTAGTGCTTTTAAATGTCTTAAATCTGTTCCTTCTTTGAGGTCACAAAGGTATTCTTCCATATAATCTTCTACAGTCTTGTTATCCTGTTCCCATTTATAACACACCCGGAGTTGATTTTCGTGTATTTTGAAGTAGGGGCCCAATTTCACTTTTTTCCATGTGGGTATGCATTTGTCCCACCACTTGAAAAGACTGTTTTCCTCCTGCTCTGTAGAACCAACTTTGTCATATTCCAAGTGTCCGAATATGGGTCTGTTTGTGTGTGTTGCCTCCAGCTTTTTTTGGTAGCACAGATGACTCTGGTGGACATCCCTTAAACCATTGTCCTTGAGGACTTGTGGGAGGTTTTGTCTGGATTAGATGCCCAGGAGTGAGATTTCTCTGTTACTGGCTGTACATACATGATTGTTTTTACTAGATGCTGGCCGTCAGCTCTCTCTCCTGAATAGCTGCACCTGGATAGTTGGTACACTTCCCCAGTTGTGCTGCAGGGCTCCCGTTTCCCACATCTTCAGCAACATCTGATATTATCTAACTCCTAATTCCTAAATCCTGCCAATCTGATAGACATAAAGTGGTATCTCTTTGTTTATCTTGCATTTCTCTGAACACTAGGGAGGTTGACAATTTTATCTCTTCAGATTTACTTTTTATTCATTTAGATTTCCTCTTTTCTGATTTCTTTTTTTTTGCCCTGAGGCTTGTGGGATCTTAGTTCCTCAACCAGGGATTTAACCCAGACCCTCGGGCAGTGAAAGCACAGAGTCCTAACCACTGGACTGCCAGGAAATTCCCCTCTGATTTCTTGTGTTTTCCTTGTTCTTGTATTGTGTTTCCTCTTTACTTTTCTGATTTGCATGGCTTCTTTGATTGATATTCTAGATATTCTAGAAGACACCCTGTCTTCTTTTGACTTGTGTTTCCCCAGTATGTCTTGTAATTCTGTTTTTCCCCGTTTTACATTTTTCTGCTTATTGGGCATATTGGGATTAGGTTTAGCTGTGGGTGACAGAAAACTCAAAGTAGTAATGGTTTTAAAAAGTTTTATTTTATTCTTAGAGGAACAGAAATATGCAGTCTAGGACTGGTGTGGCACTTCCACTCTAAGAGTCCCCAGGGACCCAGGTTTCTTGCAACCTTTCTGTTCCTTTTTTTAAAAAAATAAATTTATTTATTTATTTTTGGCTGTATTTGGTGTTCATTGCTGTGCATGGGCTTTCTCTAGTTGTGGAGAGAGGGGGCTACTCTTCGTTGCGGTGTCGGGCTTCTCATTGCGGTGGCTTCTCTTGTTGCAGAGCATGGGCTCTAGGCCCACGGGCTTCAGTAGTTGCGGCACGTGGGCTTAGTTGCTTCGCAGTATGTGGGATCTTCCCAGACCAGGGCTCGAACCTGTGTCCCCTGCGTTGGCAGGTAGATTCTTTTTTTTTTTTTTTTTAAATTTATATTTAAGAGAGTAATGGTTCTCTATTCATTTTACTTTATTTCTATTGTAAAATACACATATCATAAAATTTACCATCTTAACCGTTTTTTAAGTGTACAGTTCAGTAGTGTTGAATACATTCACTTTGTTGTGTAATCCATCTCCAGAACTCTTCATCATTCAGAGGTAAACTCTATATGCATTAAACAATTGCCCATTTTCCTCTGCTTCATATTTGACCTTGTATCCAAGTTTGAGCTCCAGCCATCATTCAACACATTCAAGTTCAAGGCAGCAAGAGAGTGGAAGAAGGATGGGCAAATGGTATTTTCATGAATTTAAGGAGTTTCCTAGAAGTCTCCTCAGGACATGTATACTAACTATGTGTGTTCATAATAGCTGTGGCACATTTAGGGGCCGGAAAGGCCGTGAAAATGTCACCATCTAAACACTCTACTTATATGGACAAGGATTTCTGCCATGATACACTTTCTTTTCTCTCTTCACCTCATGATGACTAGACAAATTTTCTTCTGATTTGAAAGTTCCACATTTTATTTTTAATTTTTTTATTGGCTATCTCTAACCTAATAAGACTTATACTTACTATTTTTCTGTATCAGTATATAAAGCTTATCAAAATCTGTGTTTCCCTTCTGAGCCTGAACACATTTTTAACCACCCCTGGTCTCTACCCCCACTTTCATTCCTGCCCTCTCCTTAGTTTTCAGTGGAATTTCAGGTCAGATATTCTGTTCAGATATTTCTGTTTTTACAGACATTTCTTATTTTAGTCATTGTTTAATTAGACAAAGTAAACATTACTAATTATTTACTAACCCTTTGTACCTATTTATTATTGCTTTCTCTTAGATTCATTTCTTTTCGTGCTGGAATACACCCTTCAAGAGTTTTGCCAAAGAGGGCTTGTGTGGAGAAAACTTTCTGAAAATATCTTTGTTTTACTTTCATGTTTAATTGATCATTTTACCTGTATATGAAATTCTAGGTTAAAAATTATTTTCTTTCAACATTTTGAAACTATTAATTGTCGTGCTTCTAGTTTTCTGTTGAGAAATCTGATGTCAGTCTAATTCTTGATTTCTTTGTAGGTGATTCTTTTATATTCCTGGAAACTTTTAGAATTTCTTCTGTTTGACCTGGAACTTCTGTAAGAATATCCTGTAATGTGGACATCTAGCTTCATTTCTTAACTTTTAGTTTGTTTCATCTCTTTATTCTGTCCTCATATATTCTGACTTCTCAACCCAGTTGTTTTTTTTTTGCCTTTTTTAAAAATTTTTTTAAAAATTTATTTATGGCTGTGTTGGCTCTTCGTTTCTGTGCCAGGGCTTTCTCTTGTTGCAGCTAGTGGGGGCCACTCCTCATTGCGGTGCACGCGCCTCTCACTATCGCGGCCTCTCTTGTTGCGGAGCACAGGCTCCAGATGCGCAGGCTCAGTAATTGTGGCTCACGGGGCTAGTTGCTCTGCAGCATGTGGGATCTTCCCAGACCAGGGCTCGAACTCGTGTCCCCTGCATTGGCAGGCAGAGATTCTCAACCACTGCGCCACCAGGGAAGCCCCTCAACCCAGTTTTTGCTCATTAATCTTTTCTTCAGCTCTATTTCTGCTAATAAACTCGTTCACTTAATTGTTTTTTCTTTTTTTCCACGCTGTGCAGCTGGCTTGTGGGATCTTAATTCCCTTCCCAGGGATCAAACCTGGGCCTCAGGCAGCAGAAGTGCCGAGTCCTAACCACTGGATTGCCAGGGAATTCCCTCATTCACTTAATTTTTATTTTGAACGAGTTTATTATTTATACCAAATTTCCTTTGTTGTTGGTTGTTCAAAACAACTTTCCAGTGTCATCCTTATTTTTCTGAGGAGATTTGCTATGTTTTATTTCAATTCTTCTGTCCCACTTGTCTGCTTCTTCTGGTATAGCTTGTTCTGTTTATTGTCTTTCACGGTGCTTGTTTTCCTCCAGTGTCTGGTTAGTTTTTTCTGTGCACTCATCTTTTATTCCTTTTGACTCTGAGCTGCATTGGCTAGAAATGTGTAACCGAGGCTTTGTGTTCCCTCCTCTAAATGGATTTAGGGGATGGGATTAGCCTCAGGGTTCAGCCTTTCCCTTTTCCCCTCTCATCTTCCCCTGCCTCGCAGGGAACTCCCTAGTACCAGTCTTCCACTTGCTGCCTTTATCTGGGAGCAGCCGTCCTTGTCCAGCCCAAGGACCTGGTGGGTGAAAGTTAGGGGGGGCTCTGGAGTCACCCTTTGTTTTTCATCTAACCCTGGCTCTGGTGATGCCAACACCCATAAGGGCCAAAGGTCAGGCCGCTAGATCTCTTGGGTAGTGTGTACATGTGGGGGAAGGACACTGCCAGCAACCCCCTCCCCATTTCTCACATATAAGACCCTGGCCCTTTCCTATTTCAAGTTCTCCTGCCCAGGACTCAGTTCCTTTTGTCTCTCCGAAGGGCTTCTTACAGTGTGTGTGTTGGTTTCTGAGCTGGGCCCTGAGGTCCATCGGTTTATCTACCTTCCAGTGGTCCATGATAGTGTGCCATCTTCTAAGGTACTAGCATAGACCAGTTAGGTTAGGAAAAATAGAAAATGACCAAATTGGTAAAGAAAAAAATGTGAAGGACATAAGGGAGTGGGGCACTGCTGATGGGAGAGTAAATTGGGACAAACTTTCTACAGGTGAAGTTGATCATATATGTATACTTAAAAGCTTAATTAACCAGATGGTTGGAATCCTTTCACAGTGTATATGTATATCAAATTAACCCAGGGTACGCTTTAAATATCTTACAATTTTATTTGTCAGTTATACCTCAGTAAAGCTGAGGGGGAAAAAGCTTTCAGAATATTTATGCCTTTGATCTAGAAGTTTTATCTCTAGAAATTTATCCTCAGGACATAATCATGATGTGTACAAGGTACATCTGTAGTGTTGAGCATCCCAATATTATTGTTCGTGGTATTTAAAAATTGCAAAAGCAAAATGAAGATCTTATTGTAGAGAATTCATTAAGTTATCGTGCACCTGTATACTGTAAAGCTCTGTAACCATTATAAAAGATGGTATAGAAGATTATTCAATGGCAGAGAAAAAATATATTTTTTTTTAGGAAGTTGCATATTTTATTATTAAACTGCTTCTTATTTTCCTGCAAGGCTGTTGCTTTACTGTATAGAAGTAGCACCAGCAAACACAGTATATTTTGCAGAATTAAGAGAGTAACGTTCTTCACTGGACACTGTACAGCTCACAAACTTTCCTCCACTGCCATTTGTTTCCAGTGGCAATTTCATTGAGTCTTTTGACCTAAATCCAGGGATGGCTGGAAGCAAGTTACTATATACATATTATATATATATATAGAGAGAGAGAGAGAGGGAGAGAGAGAGAGAGAGTTAAGATAACAAAGTTATCCTTGAATTACATAATTTTTATAACTAGTTTTACCACAGATAATTTCAGGAATTCTGAATATTATAACTGGGGACTAGCCTAAAAATCATAGGGTGTTGTGGAAAAGATGCAGAGTGTTTATCAGAAATCATGAGGAAGTTAAGGGGTATTTTCTTCAGGCAACATTGTTGAAAGTCGTTTCTTTTGCTAAAAGATGCCTTTTTTTTTTTTTTTTTGCGGTACGTGGGCCTCTCACTGTTGTGGCCTCTCCCACTGCGGAGCACAGGCTCTGGACGCGCAGGCTCAGCGGCCATGGCTCACGGGCCCAGCCGCTCCGCAGCATGTGGGATCTTCCCGGACCGGGGCACGAACCCGTGCCCCTGCATTGGCAGGCGGACTCTCAACCACTGTGCCACCAGGGAAGCCCTAAAAGTTGCTTTTAAAAAATCTATCCACCACTAATTTAAGACAGCTATGCTAGATTAAGTTGTTTCAAACTAGTTTATTTAGGGGTTCCATTTTCACTCCTCAATAGATTTTATGTATTTCTCATATGCTTCCTCACTCATTAGTTAATCTAGTTCTGAAGGCTTACTGAGTGTCATCTTGATCAGCCAACCATCTTCATAACAAGATTCGTTGACAAGTCCTGGATTTTCTGCTAGAGCTTCATTCTTTTCTGTTACGTCTCCTGATAGAGGAGAGTGGAGTTCACTCGCAGCTTTCACACTTTCCAAAGCACCAAATTCTTCGTTTGTTCAATTTTGTTCCAACTTCAGGCAGACTACAGTAAACAACATCTCCTAAAGCTTCCTGTGCAAAATTGCTGATTCCCACTGTTCCAACATCATTTTCTGTTGTTACCCATTCATGTTTGTCTGTGAATTTACAACCCGACAGCAGAGCGGGTCCGGTGAGCAGCGCCTGGTCGGTGCCCGCCTGCAGTCCCCGGGGCCGCAGTGGGCAGGGCGTGTTGGGCACAGAGGCGGCGCGCAGGCCGCAGACCATGGCCCACACGCTCCGCACCACTCACAGCGCCATGTTCGCAGAGAAAAATGTTTTTAATATGGTGAATGGGGGAGGGGGAGCAAGTTAGAATGCTGAATCATGGGCCATTTTCATACAGATGTATGTTGTATCGGTTGTCTCGGGCTGTACAGGTGATTTTCATTTCTTTTTCTGTATTTTCAGAATTTCTTATAGTGAATGAATATTTTATGTGAGCCCAGAATCATTAAAATAAAGATAAATGAGAGATCAGAAAAAAATAATGATAAAGCCAAGTGTTGGCATGGGTGCCGTGATGCTCATACTCAAATATATTGCCAACCTCCTTGTAGAGAGTGGTGAGTGAGCCACAGTATATACTAAGAAAAATACGTTTAGTTTATACTTTTTGATCTAGAAGGAATTTTTTTTGTGAATTTAGTCACATAATCCAGGAAAAAGTGAAAGTTGAGCATTGTGGGTTTATTCCTACTAGCGATAAACAAAAACAATCCTACATCAGGTAAAGCTAAATGTCCACTGGTTGAGTAGTGATTAAGTGATTATGATATCTGGAATATTGTGCAGCTAGTAAAAATCATGTTTATGTAGCCTCTGCAGTAAAATGGTAAAGTGTAATTACATCAAAATTATGTCTGTATATGAAAAAATGAAGGGAAGGGCCGCATGTATGTGTACAGTTGATCTATTGCCGAGCCAGTATTGAGAGTATTAAGAAACACTAAGTTGTATTACTAGTACGATGCATGTACAATAAATAGGCAAGTGTAAAAAGTATGAATTAGTAAATTTGAGATTATTCAGGTTTGAACTTTTGGCTCTTGGGATGCTCTCATTTGCAAATGCTTGGATTGATGATTTCCTGTCCTGTGGATTATTTCCTTGTTTGTTGCAAGCTAGTGCTTACCTTCCCACTGTGGTTCCCCCACATGTGTAACCTGCATCCTGCTTGAAGGCAAAGGTGGACACGGGAGATCATTTTGAGTGGATGTGGTGGATTGGTGAGGAATAGAGCTAGCAGGGGCCCCTTGTCCTGTCACTGCTTGCATTACATATAAAGTGACTCCTTCCTTTGTCCAGTCAGAGGTCCTTTCTTCTTTCACTTTTTTTTTCTTCCCTACGGTGCTACTAAAACAGGGATCTTTCTCAAATGGGTATTATGTGTTTCTCACCCATGCATGTAGGGAAGGACTGGATAGAGCATTCTCATCAGGGCAGAAAGCAGAAGAGTCCTACAGGGAGCTCTAGTGGAAGACATGTATCTGCCTCTCACTTGCGATTCATGATATTAGCACTGGAAGGGTCCATTTTACTGACAGAGACACTGAGGCCCGGGGACACCTTGTCCAGGATCCTGTTATTCCTCGGGTCCTGGATTCTGAAACCGCTGTTGTTCCTCCTGTTCCTAATCCAGACCTCTCTGGTGTCTCAGCACCTTCTCTCTCTCTGTGAGTCTTCTGCTTGGCTCTGTCACATTCCTCTTTTTTTCCTTTTCTAGAAAGAAAAGTCAAAATCGAACAGTTCAGCAGCCCGGGAACCTAATGGCTTTCCCTCTGATGCCTCAGCCAATTCCTCTCTCCTTCTTGAATTCCAGGGTGAGTTGCATCCATATGTCTTCCTTGCAGGAAAATGAAAATTTAGATGACCCATTAATAATCAGAAGAATAGTCTGTGTGTCATTTCAGTGCCTACTGTTTTGCTGGTATCTTCCTGGGCACTTTATGGAAGCCTTTTCATTTAAACCTCACAATAACCCTGCAAGAGAGACCACAGTCTCCTCACTTTCCAGTTACGGAAACTGAGGCTCAGAGAGGTGAGGTTACATATCTAAAGTCACATCACTTGTAGGTGGCAGACCCCATGGTGGGTCCCGGTTTTCTGGATCAGAAGCTCTTTTCTTTAGACTGTGTATTTGATGAGACTGCCTCAGAGGAGACCCCCCCCCCACCGCCCATGCCGGGGCATCTACCCATCCACCCTTAGCCCAAGCTCTGCCTCCTAAACCAGTCTTCGGTAGACGTCCTGCCTGAGTCAGCACTACATTCATAACATTACCTTTTATCCCTGTGTGGCCGCTACTGTTTACGAAGCACTTTCACTTCAGTTTCTCATTGTTATCTTTACATTAGCCTGTGATATAAACCAGGCAGTTATCGTCATCCCTATTTCAGAAAACTGATGCTTGGAGAAGAAAAGTATTTGCCTAAGCAGAAGAGTGACAGAGCTTTATTCTTTTTTGTGATAAAATGCTACTTCCATTTTAGTATAGAAGGTGGTGGTCATTGTAGGATAAAGACTAGAAAGGGCTTACAATTTTCTCTTCGGAACTAGACTGGGAGTGACCAGGTATCCCCTCCTCACTTCTCCCCCAACCCCTGCAAGGTCAGTGTGGTACAGGAAGAGGATACAAGGGAAATGTTCTCTAGCTGTGTGAGATGTTCCATCATAAAGCTCTGGGAGACAATGGGAGGCTCCATTTCCTCAGTCTGGGCACTATCTTATCCTTTTTGTTCATTGAACGTTTAATTGAACTCCTACTATGTGCCAGGTACTGTGTACTGCACTGGAGATTCAAGGACCAGTAAGCCACAGAGCCTGCCTGCACAGAGTGTAATGGAGGGAGACTGGTGTGTAATATAGTAAATGCAGGTGTGCACAGGAAACAGCAGGAGCATAAAGGAGAGGGTGGTCATTTCCACCCAAGGGAGCCTGGGACACGAGGCTCTGTGGAGGAGGTGATGCCTGAGCTGAACGTTGGCATGTCTAGGGCCTTTGCAGGAAGACCGGAAGGAGCATGTCATAGCAGACACTGCTACTTGAAGCTGCTCTTAGGTTAGAGTCCAGTTTGGCAGGAGCCAGGGTACATGGGGAAGAACAGCAGGTGGTGAGCCTGGAGATCCGAAGGGAGTTTGTAGGTTGGGATAGGGCCATCTCGTGGGCAGTGGGGAGCCGACAAGGGTTTAGAAAGATCACTCTGGCAGTGGTATGAGGTCCAGTGGGGGTGCCTGAGACTGCAGGAAGGGCAGTTGGGTAGCTGTGGCTGGAGGCCAGGCGAGAGATCATGAGGGCTGAGCTGAGGCCACGGGAGAGGAAGGAATGGGCACAGGCCGAGTCAGGGCAGTGGGTGGGGCAGATTTGGTGACTGGCTGCTGGAGGTCAGGGAGAGGAAGGCCCTGCTGACTCTGTATTTTTAACTTAGGTGGTGACTTTAATCCTTCAGACAGCGCTTCCCAGGTGGGATCCCACGGTCCTTGAGGCGGTGAGATTGAGCCTAGGCAGGTGCAAGGGCCCGAGCTGACCACCTCCAGACACTATCACCCTCCTTCAGACAGCCGAGAATAGCAGACAGACTCTCATTTTCTACACCTCTTGTATTGTGAGAAAGGTTGAGAGGCACAGATGTGTTCCTCCCTTCACTGGACAGTGGGAAAATACCAGGTCCCAGCTATAAGTGGTGGATAATAAAGAAGGGATTAATAAGCATATCTTGACCTTCCTGAAATATAAATGTTGCATAAACTTAAAGATTCTGGCTGCATCTTGTGGTGCTTAGAATATGTGTCATAAGATAGAACAGGCTTAAATTAATCAATTTAGACTCTTGTTGGTAAGTTGCAGTGCACAGAAGACCCGAGAATGTCTGCCTTTGGTTCAGGGGCTGTTTACAGCCGTGATCGTTGTGTGCCTGGCTGTGTCCACGCTGTCTGCAGAGACACCAGGCCCTTGGCTCTGTACTGAATTACTCTCAAAAGTGACCACCCTCAGCTGTTGCCTTTGTCATGTTTGGTTTTCAGATGAAAACAGCAACCAGAGTTCCGTGTCTGATGTCTATCAGCTCAAGGTGGACAGCAGCACCAACTCGAGCCCCAGCCCCCAGCAGAGCGAGTCCCTGAGCCCAGCGCACACCTCCGACTTCCGCACAGATGACTCCCAGCCCCCCACCCTGGGCCAGGAGATCCTTGAGGGTGAGTCTCTGTTGGCCCCAATGAGCGTCTTGGAGGGGCCTTGCTCTTGCTCTTGATGTTTCTCTTCTTTAGAGTCACAGGTTAGAGAAGTTGCCCCAGAGCTGGCAGCTTCAAGCCGTTTGTCAATTGTTTGAGGCTATTTTGGGAATGGTTTTATTTTCCCCTTTCACAGAATGAAGAAAGAAAACAGCAACACAACTGAGCGCCAGGCTCTCTGTAAGGAAGGCACTTTTCATATTTGATGCCTGGTATGATTCTCTCAAAAACCCCATGAAATGGCAGCTGTTACCTCCATTTTACAGATGAGGAAGTAGTCTTAGAAAAGTTCAATTGCTTGGCCATGATCACACAGCTAGTAACTTGAGGAACTGTGTGTCTCATTTCATTCCTTCTAACTTCGGAGCTCGTGCTCTTTGCACTAGACGCTGCGAATTTCTTCTTATAATGTATATTGACTCTGCGGCCTGTGTTGCCCCTTCACCAAGGCGTCTCCACATAGCTTGCAGGAGCACTCCCCCAGCTTGGGGCAGAGATCCCACAGGGGTCTCCTGCCTCGGGAGGCCCTGCAGCTACGCGACCTTGCTTTTGCAGAGCCCTCCCTGCCCGCCTCAGAAGTTGCTGATGAACCTCCCACCCTCACGAAGGAAGAACCAGTTCCATCAGAGACACAGGTAGGGAGGTGCTTTGGGTTTCCCAGTTTCTAAGAAAAAAGTGAGGGCTCTGTTAACGTGCACTGGCTCTATAGCACGGGATGCGCTGTGGTTGGGAAGGCAGCACGGACGCTGGGCTCCAGGTTATAAGGTAGGGGAAGAGGTTTGGTTATCTGTGAGACAGTGGGGGATGGACTTCCGGGTTGTAATTAGGGTAGAAGGGGAGGTCTGGTTCAGAAGGGTGGCCCTGTGATTCCATGCTCTGGCTGCTTCTAGATTGCTGAGGAAGAGGAAGACTCAGGCGCGCCTCCCCTGAAACGCTTCTGTGTGGACCAGCCCGCAGTGCCGCAGACAGCGTCAGAAAGCTAGCACCACCCTGGCACCCTTCGCCTCCTGGCCCCAGGCCTCTCTTGCATTCTGGTTCTGGCTGTGCTGTGCTGTGCTGCTGGGCTAAGGGCAAGCACTGGGCTCCAGAGCCTGCACATAGGAGCCTTCTGGGCTGGAAGGCTGACATAGGACTCGGGGTCGTAACGTCATCTTCCCGTCCCTGGCACCTGTGTCTGCTTGATCCTGAGAAGAGGAGCACTCCTGTCCTTTTTGCACCCCAAGTAGGCTGGAGCATCGGCCACTCCAGGGTTCATCTGTCACCTCCAGGTAGCAGTCTCTGCTCCGGAACCTATGGACTGAGCTGCTGGTGCTTCTACAAGAGGAAAGAGATGTGGAAGGCATCCTCTAGAGAAGAGAGTGCCTAGGGCTTACTTGAATTGAATGGAGACTGTAGATTCATGGACTTTCGCATAGGGCTAGGGGCCCTCTAGGCTGCTGTTGGAGAATGCCTGAGTAGACTCCGGAGGCAAGGGAAGGGCTTCGCTCCATGAGAGGGTGGAAAAGTCCATATAGATTTCTTGCTATCCTGGCACTTCTGCCCATTCCTGAGGTTATCCTGCCTCTCATGGGCTCTCTGGCTGCTGACAGTCCTTTGTCCCCCACTGTAACCATCCCCTTCCCCCAACACATGCGCGCGCACGCGCGCACACACACACACACACACACACACACACACACGCACACGCACGTGCAGCTTTTGTTGTTTCCACCTGGACATTTCATTCCAGCATCCCGTGCCTCCCGCCACTGTCCCCAGCACTCCTGCCGCAAACTCTGCCCCAGCGAGAATTTGAGGTTCTGACAACAGCACCCATTCCCACAGTACTCCTTCAGCTCAGACTTTCTAGAAAGTTCCCTTTTCTTTGAAATCTGCATGTTTAATTGAACCTCGTGATTTTATTTTTTGTTTCAAAAAAGTTTAAGAAAATGGAAATGGGCAACAGTGAGTGAAGACATATTTTAGCACCGAATAGAATATTTTTAAAATTAAACTATTTGAAATATGTCTTGTTGGTAGCTGAGTGCTTCATTCTTGAAGGTTGTGGAGGGCAGGGGCTGGGGGGCGTGGTGGCTGAGTGCTAGCGAAGTCACTGTGGGCTGGGCCCTGCCAATTGTCTTCATTCCCACAGAGTGACATTCTGATGAAAATGATTTGGAGACTCCATTTGAAGTTGTCATGTACTTGGAATTATACTTCTGTCCCTGCCTACACCAAATGAAAACCTGTGTACACTGTACAGCTCCAGGTCCTTAGGAGGCTGACTTTTGTTCTTTAACTTTTGTTTTATTATGGTAAATACACAACCATAAAACGTACCATTTTTAACCATTTTAAAGTGCACAGTTCGGTGGCACTAAGTACATTCACAGCATTGCGCAGTCATCACCACTGTCTAGCTCCAAACATTTTCATCACTTCAAACGGAAACCCATACCCTTTAAGCCCTTTAAGCCCTCACTCCCCGTTTGCCCCTCCCCCGAAGGCCCTGGCTATCACAAGTCTGCTCTTTGTCCATGGGTTCCTTTTTGCTCCCGATTCCAAAGGAAAACAGTAGAGTCATGGTGGAAAAGAATTCTACATTCTATATCTCCAAGAATTTCATTTGCTGGACTTCCCTGGTGGTGCAGTGGTTAGGACGCCACGCTCCCAATGCAGGGGGCCCGGGTTCGGTCCCTGGTCAGGGAACTAGATCCCACATGCCGCAGCTAAGAGTTCACATGCCACAACTAAGGAGCCCACGTGCCACAACTTAAAGAGCTGGCGCAACTAAAATAAATATTAAAAAATTTTCATTTCCATATTCCCTAAAGCGATTCCTCTCATTTCTCTTAGGGGCTCCAGGTGTCATGGATGAAACTAGAATCCCAGTTAATTCTGTTGCCTTTTTTTTTTGTCATCTCTAGTTGGTTTCTTCGTCATCTTTAGTTGTTTTTTTTCTTAAAAATTTAACAGGTACTAAAAAACTTTAATGTCACAGATACTAGAATCATATGTGGTACATGAAGTATGTCTTAATTTGTTTAAACAAAGGAAGCTATTGAAAGTATAATGACCAAGAGACCATAAAAAGTGACCAGGCAGATTTTGGAAAAGAATCAAATAGAGGATCCTTTTAGTGGGGAATAGTATTAAGAAACCTAGATAAACCTAGTTTTGCTGAAGAGGAAGGAGTCTGAGGGAAGAAACAGAAACACAGGACAGATTGTGGAGGGCCTTGAAGGTCACGTCAAGAGAGTTTGGTTTTACTCTGTTGGCTTTAGGAAGCCAACCATTAGAAGCCAAGAACAGGGGAGTGACATAGCAAGATGCCATGGAGAGGAGAGAGAGGGAGGCAGGGGGGCAAGTTGGGAGGACCCTGCCAACCTTATCCAGATATGTTTGCACTTATCAAGAGGAGACTTACAGTTCTGTGAGTTTGAGGATAGAACAGCGATAGGTATATGGAAAACAAAGTAAAATACATGAGGCAAACCAGGGGAAACAAAAGAAGAAAGGAAATGCAGTCAGTTCACCATGTGGATCATTTGTGAATAATTCATAATCATAAGTTATACACTGACTATTGATTGAACTATTGCAACATAATTATATATGCTTGTATACGTGTATGGTGTTTCTGGGGGATATAAGAGGGCTAAGTTCTCATCTTCCACTGACGAAAGTCAACAGCTAATATTAAAACTGAAAAACTAAAGAAAACAGCAATATATATGTTATTTAGAAATAGGGAGGTAAATACCAGAGGAAACAGCTTAATGTATTGAAAATGGGTGCCTGGGGAAGCAGGAAGTGGATGGGGGAGAGCACTGCAGGGCTGCTTTTTGTAGAACTATTTGTTTTCTTAACTCCATCTGTATGTTTCCTTTTTGGAACCATGTCCATTTTACCATGAAAAAAGACATAATTTTAATGTAGTTTAAAACATTTTTAAAGAAGAAAGTCATTACAGTAGTAGTTTTGGCCAGAAATAATTGAAGTAGGATGCAGTGGGGATGGCAGGAAGGGGATGGTTCACGATTTTAGGCAGGCAGAATTGCTGTCATCTGATTGACTCTATGGCTGTGGAGCTCAAGAGAGGTCAAGGCAGAGCCTGTGAGGTTGTGAGGAAGGTGGGGCCATTAATAGAAATAAAAAACACCCACACAGAGCAGGTGATGGAGGGAACAGAGATCACAGACTGCAGATTTGGGATGTTTTGAGGTTTAGGAACCAACAGGACAGGCCGGAAAATACCAGCCAGAAACTGAAACTGTAGGGAATTCCCTGGCGGTCCAGCGGTTAGGACTCCATGCTTCCACTGCAGGGGGCATGGGTTAGATCCCTGGTCAGAGAACTAAGATCCCCCCTATCCACATGGTGCAGTCAAAAAAAAAAAAAAAATGACAAGCTGAAACTGTCTAATCAAGGGTTTCAGTCTGCATCAGTGAAAGAGGGGTGTTAAAAAATCTTGTGTCAATTAGCTCCATTGTTTGTAAATTGGAGCCACAGAGAGAAATGGAGGACAACCACCAAGCAATAGTCACGTTAAAGTTTATATTTTTTCTATTTTAAAATGAAAATATAATCACTATAGAAAAACAAATGGAAAAATATACAAAAAGATAACGAAGAAAATAAAACCAACCATAACTCCATCTCTCCAAGGTAAACACTATTCTTTGTTTGGAGAGACACTTCTTAGCTCCTTTTCTTGGGACTCCAGCTACTAGGCTGTATTCACAAAGCCCCACTTCTAGCTTCCACTTCGGTCTGCAGGATTTCCACCTGTGTTCTGGATGGCTCTCCAGGGTACCGGTCTCCGGTTCTTATGGTTGAAACTGAGTCCATCACTGAGTCTCCCACTTTAGATCTCTGCTTTATCACCACCAGGGGCTGGATTCCAGTCCACAGCAGCCCCAAGCACTGAAATGACTATGGTGACCATTCTCATGTGCAATTAGATGCATTTTTTAAAATATCAAATGTTTCCAAAATTTGTTTTTTGGATGTTTTTGGAGTTCTTATTCTGTGTGTAGTCTGCCGTTAGTTATCTAGTTCTGCAAGCGTCCATCCCATTAGCCACTTAGTCTGTGCCTCAAATCTGGCCACCTGTCTCCACTGATCTTGTTACACATTTGAGGCCCTTGCCACCAGTGCCACAAACTACTGCAGTTCCCTTCTATAGGGTCGCTTCAATTCAACCCTCACACGCTTTGGCCAGGACGATGACTTCCTCTGCCACTCTCATCTCTTGATACTTTCTGCCTGAAAAATCCCTATGTTTTAGGCACATTGTCCTGAATTTACCAAGTCTGCTCTGCTGCTCCCTCTGCCTAGAAGGTTCGTCCCTCATTTCCTTTGCCTAGTGGAGTGTGCTACTTACCTCTTCACAATCAACTCAGATGCCACATCCTCTGAGGTTTCTCCTAATCCTCTTAGAAGAAATTGCTACCGAAGGAAGACGAGCTCCCTTCTCTGCTAGGTGATCAGAAGGGGCTTCATAGAGATGGCGTCTGACCTGTATCAATCGAAAACAAAAATGTTGCCTGCCACATCAGTAAACAAAGGATGTTGCAGGCAACAAGCCATCACCTTACAGCTGAGCCATGAGGGAACTCAGGATAGAAACAGGATGCCCGCCATCTAGCAGTGCCCCCCACCCCCCGCCGACCCCCAAACTCAGGAAGAGAAAGCACAAGATACTGGCCCCAGATAGCTGAGGTGTATATCAAAGGAATGATTTCAGTGAGCCCTGACTTTTGCATCTTCCCATATATAGAAAATCAATAAATTTCTTAACTTGAGATATCTGGTTTTCTTTAACAGTAATCTTTCGATATTCTGACTACTACCTGGTCTTTGTTGCAAAAACTCCTATGTATCCTGGCTCCTCCCTTACCTCTTCCAAGTAGTCTCTCAGAGCTATCTGAGATGTTGTGTCCTGGACTTAAATCCTCGGTTTTGTCTGCCAAATAAAACATAATTCTCAACTTTTAGGTTGTGCTTTTTTTTTTTTTCCAGTTGACACCTAGAACTTACCTTTTACGTGGGTCGGGGGGGTATCCTTCTCACTTCAAGGTGAGAAGAAAAGGAGAAAACGGTCTGGCATTGGCATGCTGCCATTCAGGGACATCTAGCAGTCTAGCCCTGTCGAAGACTAGGCTGGGAAGGTATGTTCTGGGCACTGAAGATTTTTTTTTTTTCCGGTACGTGGGCCTCTCACTGTTGTGGCCTCTCCCGTTGCGGAGCACAGGCTCCGGACGCGCAGGCTCAGCGGCCATGGCTCATGGGCCCAGCCGCTCAGCGGCATGTAGGATCTTCCCGGACCGGGGCACGAACCCGTGTCCCCTGCATCGGCAGGCGGACTCTCAACCACTGCGCCACCAGGGAAGCCCACTGAAGATTTTTGAACCAAGGGTGACAATTTAACCAGGGATGGATGATTAATAAGTGTGTTTCTGACTGTACTGGATAGCCAAGCAGATTTTGGACTATGTGGGTGTAGTGTGCTTGGAGAAGTAGCTCAAATGTTCTCACTCTCCAGGCACAATTATTGCTGTTTTCTTACTGCGCACTTTGTACAGCATTCATCACACAGAACTGTGATTATTTGTCTCCCATTTTTTAAAGTCTCATTTTTCTCCCCTGTAGCACCCAACGCAGGGCCCTGAACATTGTAGGTGCTAGTAAAGACTATTTGAATGAAGGTATGTATTTTTAATAGACATGTCGTTTAATATATTTTTCCAAAGAAGCTTCTGTATTATCCTTTACAGCAAGCCCCTAGAAGCAAGCATTATACTAATATCTAGATCTAAACCACACTCTAGTCTAGAAGCAGGTAACTTTGGGGGGAGCAAGGCTGGGGCTCAAGTTACCCCTCGTAGAACCTTTGCTGAGGTAAGGTCTGGAGGTTACTTCCCGCCAAGCCCTCCTCCCATCCGCCCCACCCGCGCACCTCCGGGCGTGGCCGAGAGCGGCGCCTTTAAGAAGGGGGCGGAGCCCAAGTGAAAAGACAAAGCCCCTGGCCGCGCGCTCCCCCTCCCCCCTCCGGCGCACCACACGGACAGTGGTGCCCGGATGTCGGTGTCGCCTTCGGTGACAGATGGCGTAGTGTCTGTGTATGTTAGAGGGCTTCTCTGGCCTGACCTCTTTGAATTCTCGGCCTTTCGGTGCCCCGCTGTCCCCCACTTTCAACTCCGCCGCTGGAGGCTCGCTCCTGTCACTGGCGCTTACATAACGTGACCTTTCACCTCTTCATACTGCCCTCTAGTGCGCTGCAACCCAACTAGGCGGCCCGGGAAGGGGGAGGGACCCAATCGCAGAGCGGCAGCTCCTGTGAGCCAATAAACGCTGGGTGCTGACCTGCTCTCCGCCTATTGGAGCATTCGCCACCGGCGCCACAGGGAAGCATGTTAGTGTGTGCGCTGGCCGGACCGGGGGGAGGAGGGGAATCTCCCGCCATTTTTCAATAATTTCCTCCGGTGCAGCTGAGGACGAGTCGTGACTGCCGAACGCGGGGACCCGTAGCGAAGGTTGGCCGGAGGCTTCGGGGCGGCGCGGCATTGTGCGTGGGAGTTCTGTGCCCTTGCGTCCCTCTCCATGGCCCTAGCGCGGCGGCGCCAGCAGTGAAGGAGCCGAGTTCGCGCCGCCCTCTCACCCCTCCCCTCCCCCACCCCACCCCCGGGAGCCAGGCGCTCGCTCCGGGCCGCGGGGCCTAGTGTTACGCCGCGGGCGCGCTGAGGAGCAGCCGCCTTCCCCGCCGCTGCCGCCGCCGCGATGGCGCCGCTCCTGGGCCGCAAGCCCTTCCCGCTGGTGAAGCCGCTTCCCGGCGAGGAGCCGCTCTTCACCATCGCGCACACTCAGGAGGCCTTCCGCACCCGGGAGTATCCTTTTCCAGTCGCGCCGGCCAGGCCGCCCGCGGGGTGGGGTGGGGCGGGGTGGGCCGCGCAGCCCCGTGCCGGTGAGATCGGAAG
>NW_020173405.1:1550233-1556660 GCF_003031525.2 Neophocaena asiaeorientalis asiaeorientalis
ACGACCCTCTATCCCGCCCCCCCCGCGCCCCAGGGGGTTGGCTTTAGGCCCTAAGTACCGAGGGTTGAGCGGGGTTTTCTTGCTGCTGCTTTTTTCTTTTTAAATTAAGCCTTCCACTTAAGTTTTGGAAATTGTACTTGAGCGGCCTCGTGATCTCGGTTGTACAAGTCGCGACTGCGTCTTCCCGGATCTCTGCGGGGACATTTGTGTTTTGCTTCTCCCGAGTGGACTTTAGGCTGGTGATGGATGAACTGACAGGATTGTGAGGCACAAAACCAAGAATGAATGTCCAGACTTAGAGAAGAGGCAGTAAAAAAGTTACCTTGGAGGAGCGGATGCCTTCCTTCCCTGGGCATGCACAGATTTGGAATTTTGACGATGTATAGGAGATCAGTATTTGTCTTTTAACAACGTTTCAAAAAGACACGCTTAAAGTTTTTATGTTGTATTTTAGAAACACGAGGCTGATGTTTTAAATGAGAAGCACCCTTTTGATCATTGCTTAAGGTTTCTTGCACAAGCTTATTAGTCTTTTAGTTGAAAGTTGTACGACTCTTATTTACTTTTTTTATGGATGCCAGATGCGTCCGTTTTGAAGCTTAAGTGTAAAAAAGTTTTGAATCAAGCTTTCTTTAGTGTACAGAAAGCTTCAAGAGTGAAGGGTAATGTATTCTTTAGTTTTATCACCCCTTTCCCTTTGGAAGGACTTGATTTCTTAGTAGTTTCAGTTTGCTTGCTTCAGTATGGAAGGAAATGCTGGTGTGAGCTATATCATTTGATTTCATTTCTCTTTGGTCCTCCCTTTAATGTAATGCTTTATGGGATAACCTCATTCTTGATTGAGTGCAGTTTGTGGATGTTAGGTGTTTACATACAAAGGGATTTGGCAAGTTTGTCCATGCTGTAGGAGGACTCTTGAAGAAATGCAGCTAGAGCATCTCAGAGCCGAAATGGATCTTGGAGATGGTGGGGTTCTCCTGCCTGGGTATGCCAAGCGGGCCCACACAGTTGAGGTTGGCTTGCTAAAGGTCACACACTCCGTAAATGATGAGAATCAGGAGTAGAATTCAGTGCTCCTCGTACCTCATCCCTGAAAGTAAACCAAGAGAGGAACATGGAATGCTATTCTTTCACTTTTAATAATGTTAGTCCATTGTTTGTGTCAGTTTGTGGTATGATAAGGTGCATTTAAGGGAGGGGTCGGAGTGGTAATCTGGTTCTTTTTCATGTCCTGTTAGGACTTTTGGATTGTTTTGGAGAAGTGCTCTAGCTCTACCAAATACTTTATTCTAAAAGTGCCCAATTTTTTTTTTTTTTTAAATAACATTGCAAAACATCGGTGAAGTAAAAAATTACTTTTGGGAATCTGCCATATCCTTTTCAGATGTCATCTTTTGAGCAGTTGATGGTTATTCACACTAATATTACTGGTTGTTGATTTTTCAGGTCTGGTTCTAGTGGAGCATCAGAAACTGCGATAGGGAGGAGACAAATTCTAAGTCTGTACTAGGTACTGAGCTCTGTAAAAAATGGCTGTAGATAGAACTGGCAGCCCCGGCTTTTTCATATCATTTACTGAAATCGCTGAAACACAGTGATACATATGAGGAGTTTCTTTTAATGGTGACAGTTGAAAACTGATACGTGGAACTTTTTAACTGTTATGTATTTAATAAAAATTCTTCATCTTTAAAATTTCCCATACCAGTATTTAGAACCCTTTTAACAAAGGAGTTATTAAATTGTGTTACATATTGGGGGAAAATTGCTCCCTTGGTAATTTCTACAAGTGGAAGCACTTTGAGGATGGTTTTTAAACAATTGTACTGTGTGGTTGGCAGGTTGGCATATTTCTTTATTAGGCTATTAGTGATTTCATAGAGGAGAACAAGTATGTGGTTGGGTAACTGCTGCATTTGAAGTGTTGTTATTTCCAGTTCTTAATTTATAGTTATAATTATGTTTTAATAGGACTTCATACTTTAATTTTCTCCTTATACCTACCTTTTGGTTGCATGTATATTCTATGGCAAATTTGTATGGTGTTTTATTGACCTAAAACTGTGAGCATTGTGTTCTTGAAGGTATTACTGTACATCTTCAGTAAACCTTAAACCCTAAAAGTAACACCTTAAGTAAAACTTAAGGTATTACTGTAAACTTCATTAAACTTCATTAAACTCATGCACACATTTAATGACTGGGTTATATGTTGATGTTTATTGTACTGTAGCTTTAAATCTATGGTACATTGCTTCCTAGGATAGTACTACTGCTGGCAGCACAGTAGATCTTGGTTTGAAAAATTAACTTTATTGGAATCACTTCTTGATGTGATTATTTGACAATAGAATTCTACACTGACTGTGTTTAAGTCAAGATAGATTTTAAGGAGGAACTGAACCTACAAGTGGCCTGCTGTAGATTAAATTTTTTTTTGTATTGCTTTATCCTAGTTTCTAAAGCCTAGAAACTAGTTCATAACCTTAGTAGCATCAATATGAGAACTTTTAGATGGTGTTATAAGGAGGGGGTATTAGAATATACAGTTATTCTGGCTCTAGGCAAGAATAACTTGATTTGCCTAGAGTGTTTTAAGAGCTGGGGTTAAGTTGTAGTTGCAAGACAGGATTTTATTGGGCAGTTGGAATACTGAGCTCTTATGTCGATTTTTATAATTTAATTTCTTTAAAGTAACAAGTTATTATCAGATTAGATTTATTTTTAACTTAATGACAGACTGGTCCAAAGAGAGAAAATAGGATAAAAAGCAGACCTTGAGTTGGTGCTTTGTCTTCTCACTTAGAACTCTTAGCGTTATAGTTATGCTTATTTAACCTCCATACTTTTATGGGCCACTTCCTTTCAGGCTATCAGGTACTTTATTGAAAGCAACAATACTTACAAGGCTAAAGAGAACAAAGAAGGGCAGCATATGGTGGTAAGGAAGTAGCTCTTGAACTCTTGAAAAAGTAGATGCATAATGAGATAGTCTAGGATTTGAACTTATCATTTATAGCTTACACAACCTTTGGAGAATTGCTTTGACATTTTGTCTGCAATTATAAGTGCAGCAGTCGCTGGAACATAAAAACCACAATTGGCATTTGCTTTGAGCGGTTATTTGAGAGTGAGTGACTTATTTTGGTAACCTAAAATCTGAAATAGGATTTAGAGCCAGCTGACTTAACATCCTTCTTTTTGTAAAAAATTAATTTATTATTATTTTGGGGGGGCTCTGTTCAGTCTTCGTTGTGGTGAGTGGGCTTCTCATTACGGTGGTTTCTGTTGTTGTGGAGCACGGGCTCTAGGTGTGTGGGCTTCAGTAGTTGCAGGCTGCGGGCTCAGGAGTTATGGCGCATGGGCTTAGTTGCTCCATGGCCTGTGGGATCTTCCCAGCCCAGGGCTCGGTCCCATGTCCCCTGCATTGGCAGGCGGATTCTTAACCACTGCGCCACCAGGGAAGTCCCTGAATATCCTTCTCATGGGCTTTTTTTTCCTCCTTTCATTTTTATTTTTTCTTTAACTTTTCTCTTAGCATAAATCAAAGTAATAACCAGAACAGAGTTACATAAACGTAAAACTACCTGATGTTAGGGGTGGTTGTAGAAATTTCAGTTTTAGACTTTTGAAATTAATCTAATTTGAATGACTAGTCAGTTAAAAATTGTGCTGTCAGAGGACATTCATTCCTAGACGTAATCGTTAGGTTTATAGTGCTATCCAACAGAAATGTGATGTGAGCCACATGTAATTAAAATTTTTCTAGGGCCACATTTGAAAAAAAGGAAACAGGTGAAAAAAAAGGAAAGGCACATTTTTCTTATTCCAAGTTTCAGGCTGAAGGAGCAGTCCCTGTCTGCAGCGACCTTTTCTAGTGGCAGAAAGGTCAGGAGGAAACCATGACAGCTTTTTAAGCTTCTTCCTGGAAGTGGTGTCTATCACATCTATTGGTCAAAGCAAGTTATGTGGCAGGGCCCAGCCTTTGTGGGGAGGGGATGTGCTTTCCTCTTCCCAGGAGGTATTGCAAGCCACATGGCAGTGGGTGGAGGTGTAGAATCCTCTTAGGGAAGAGAGGTGGATATTTGGAAAAAATAGTACAGTCTGCCACATTTTAGGGTTAAGGGAATGTTTCCTGGGGAAGGTTGCTTTTAAGTTGAGATCCAAAGGATGGTTAGAATTTAGTTTATTTTGCCAGTTATATCTCAGTGAGCTATTTTTGTTTGTTTGGGCTGCACTCGGCAGCTTGTGGGATCTTAGTTCCCTGACCAGGGCTCTAACCCGGGCCCCTGGCAGTGAGAGCGCTGAGTCCTAACCACTGGACCACCAGGGAATTCCTGATTTTGAAAACATGAAAGAAGTTTCACATGGCTGGAGTGAAGAAGTGGGAATGGAGATGCAGTGTTGAGAGATACAGAAAAGGGCTGCATCACAGGTTCTTGTGAGATAGGCTGAGGAGTTTGGACTTTGCCTTAAATTTAGTGGAGGGTGTTGAAAAATTTGAACAGGAAAGAAGCAGGCTTTTAGGTTAGGAAGATCAATGTGGCTGTAGCATTGAGAATGGATCTGCAGCCTTGAGACTAGTGGCAACTAGATGGTGTTTAAATAATTAAATAATCTAGGCAGTAGATAATGGTGGTCTAAATAAATTTACTAGCCCTTGAGGTGGAGAGAAGTACAGTTGATGGATTTCTGAAATTAAGTAGATTTGACAGGGTTTGGTGATTGATTGGGGAGGAATCAAGGGTTATGTTTTGGTTATCACTTGGTTAGTGGTGTTCTTCTCTGATATAGAGGACCCTGTGAGACAGGAGGGAAGGGGGCAGGGCACAACCTTAAAAGAATGACAGCCCCTGAGGACATAAAGTGGTTAGAACCGAGTTGGCGGAAGAATCTACTTCCAGTAGACCTTGAGCCTCATTATACGCTCATTGTGATACATTAGAATATTGTAAATGACGCCCTGCAGGCACCCTGACTGTTGGAGGCCAGAAAGTGGGCAGTGGTCCAATTCCTGGAAATCCCTGCCTCTTCCCCAAAATAGTTGGAGTAATCTTCCTATTGCTTAGCCTATGAAATTACCCAGCCCATAAAAACTAACCATCCCATATTCCAGGGCCTATCGCCTTCTGAGAGGGCCCACACTCTGTCTGTGGAGTGTGTATCTCCCTAAATAAACCTGCTTTCCCCCTTAGGTCTTGGGGAAAACTCCCTTGCCTGACTGCTTGCATCCTTCACAAGCATCCTATATTAATAAATCTACTTCTTGCCTATGGCTTTGCCTCTCGCTGCATTCCTTCTGCACTGAGGCATAAAGAACCTGAGCTTCATTAGTCCTGAGACCAGGTGTGTGGTTTCAGCAGGGAGATTGTGGGTTCAAACCCCATCTGAGATGTGATTGGGTTTGAGTCCCAATCTGAGGTGTGGGGTTTCATGGAAGAGGATCAAGTGGTTCTTTTGTTTTGACTGTCAAGGGTGGTGGGGGACGGATAGGAAGTGTTTAGTTACGGAGGTTCTTGTATTGAATTGCTGAGTATATCCAAATGGAGATGTATATGTTGCTAGTATATATATGGGCCTGGAGTTCAGAGAGAGGAGACTGAGCTGGTGATAGAAGTTATTAGCATATATAGATAGTAGTTGAAGTTATGGGCATGGATGAGGTCACCCAGAATGAGAATGCTATACTGATGATGATTTTTCAAAGGAGGGTACGAAAGATCTGTATTAGGGTAGAAGAGACTGTCATTATTTGAAAAACCACACTCAATCAATCAGTATTTGGTATTTAAATACATATTGTCTGAAAAAAGTTGGAAAAAAAAGTTTCTTCCTTTTTTTCCCCTTAAAATAATAAAAATCATAGAAAATAAAATCTTGATGGGTGGAGTGATTTTCAGAACTGTGGGGGCCGGAGGATTTTTCCCTTTGCAACAACATATTTGTATTTTAGGAGGCCTGAGGCCAAGTGAGATTTTTAAATCAGAAGAAATGGGTTTAAAAACAAGACAGAAAAAAGGTTGTGAGTGTGAGAATCACAAAGGACCAGAGAAGAAGAGGATTACCAGTCAGGCCAATTAACATGTTTTAAAATGTTATGACTGGATGAGAAATGAGGATCAAAAGCTGGATTTGGATAATGGTTCTTTTATTGGAGAGAAAGGACTTAATTGAGAAACACCTAAGTGGTTACAGTTAGGGACTGAAGAGGTTAGGATGATTCCCTGATTTCTAACTTGGACACTAGGGCCATTCAGTGAGATTGGGAGTATCTGTTAAAGAGCAAGTTTGGGAGGGAGTGGAGGAGTAGTAAGAGTTTAGTTTTAGAAGTTGGATTTGAGGGATTACTGAGGCATCCAGGTGACAGCAGTCTTGTGTGTTATTGGCCATATGGGTCTTGATCTAAGGAGAATTGACTGGGCACATG
>NW_020173405.1:1556812-1606296 GCF_003031525.2 Neophocaena asiaeorientalis asiaeorientalis
TCCGAGCAACTAGGCCCGTGAGCCACAACTACTGAGCCTGCTGGTCTGGAGCCTGTGCTCAGCAACAAGAGACACCGTGATAGTGAGAGGCCCGCACACTGCAATGAAGAGTGGCCCCCGCTTGCCACAACTAGAGAAAGCCCTCGCACAGAAACGAAGACCCAACACAGCCAAAATAAATAAATTAATTAATAAAATAACAACTAATAATAAAAACTTAATGTTTTCTCTTTAGGACGTATTTGTTAATCTCACATTCTCTCTGATTACACAGTGAATTTCTTCAGTGTAGCTGAATGATATATTAGAATGTTACTAAGCTTTTTTTTTTTTTTTTTTTTTTTCCGGTACACGGGCCCCTCACTACCGCGGCCCCTCCAGTCGTGGAGCACAGGCTCCGGACGTGCAGGCCCAGTGGCCACAGCCCACGGGCCCAGCCGCTCCGCGGCATGTGGGATCCTCCCGGACCGGGGCACGAACCCGCGCCCCCCGCATCGGCAGGTGGACTCTCAACCACTGTGCCACCGGGGAAGCCCTAGAATGTTACTAAGCTTTTTGAATGTTTAAATAAATCCACGTACTGATTCTTTATTTTACCTCCCCTCCCCAGGTGCAAACAGGCAAACAGAAAACAAATCCATTTTGTTGATAAGTTAGTTATGATAATGTCCCTGTAGAAACCATGCTATTTCCTTTTCTCTATGGGATTTTATAAGTTTTCAGTGATTGGATTTACATAGCTTTCTATGGAAGTCTGACTCCTGATTTTTACAGGTGCTCTATTTTGTTTAACCATTTAAATATTAGCAACAGCCCGGTGAGGAAAAGAGACACATTGCTTTGTTTTTGGCAGATCCAGAGAATGATATGGTGAGAGAAGGTGCTTATACTATTGACTAAAACTACAGTTCTGGATTATTTATGGATTTATCCCTGTCATTTGTCTTTTAACTGATCATAACCCTAGAAAACCAAGAATCTCTTTTATATTAAAAATGAATTATTTGTTTAGTTGTGAGGTAATATTACAAGGGGAGCTGTTTAAATACTTTTTATTTCAACCATTATATATAAAAACTGTCACTTGGAAAGTACAGAGATTGGCAGCTAATTCTCTAGTTGTGGTGTAAGTTTATTTTCCTGCATAGCATCTTTTGCTGTGCATAAAAGTAAATTAGTTACTTGTCATTTGAATTTGAATATGGCTGGGTGATAATGAATTACAATTGGGATGGTATGGAAAGTTACCATATACATGCACTAGTTATAGGATGTCTTCTTCCATCTCCCTCACAAAGACAGAATAATGACTGGTAAACAACTTGTGGACGTGGTATTATTGGAGATAACATAAACTCTGGATAAATATTACTATATCACAATTATTTTTACTACTTTATGGAACTTATTTTTTAAACCTTAGAGAATCAACAAGTGTTTCCAAGGTAGACTGGAAGGCTGTTAGTAAATGGATCATTAGCATATGCACGGGGTTATTCCAAACTGCCTGTGAGACTGCTGGAGCCATCTCATCTTACTGTGGAACTGATTCTTAAACTTGCTGACCATCTGAGTTGTGTAACAGTTTCACATACCTTAAATTCTTATTCCTTGTGTCTTGTATTTTATTTTGCCTTTATTTTTTCTTACTGATCTTTAGTACTGTGTGAGTCTTGTGAAATGAAACTTGGGTGAATTGAAGAAAGCACAGTTGTAGACGGTCCTAACCATACTTTAGTGTTAATCATCTTGTTTGGATTTGCCAATTGAAAATTCTGATTTCAGTTTTATCTTATGCTGTACATTATAGAAAGTATACTGTAGTTTTTTCCCATATATGGTAAGTATTTTGTGGATTAGTTGTCTCTGTTGCTTGAATATTGTGTTCCTGAGCCACTGCTAACAGAGAGTATGAAGCCCGCTTGGAAAGATACAGTGAGCGCATTTGGACGTGTAAGAGTACTGGAAGCAGTCAGCTAACACACAAAGAGGCCTGGGAGGAGGAACAGGAAGTTGCTGAACTGTAAGTAGTAGAAGCACTGCCCTTCTAGCGCTATCTTCATGTTATTAGGAAAGAGGGAATATTTGTATTTAAATTTATGGGGCATAAATTGGAATACATTACGTTAGTATAATGTACTGGTGTCTTGCCTGTTGTCATTTTGCAAGTAACAGTATGTGGAATATATAGTTGTGCGTACACTTATTTACGTATTTACTAGGCTTTTGAGTGTTCTTGCTGTATACTTTTACCTTGTAAGTACTCTGGAAATGTGGTTCTAAGCAAAGGAAGCTGGTATAATCTAGAAGTAATATGGACGCAGCAAATTAGCAGAAAGTTTTCTTTATTTTGTGGTCATTTGAAATTTAAGATAGTATTTAAAGCAGCTGTCAAAAATAAGTACATAGTTTGAAGACAGTTTATCTGAGTGGGGTGGTTGAATGAGGTGTCTTAAAAATTCTGTCTGTTTTCAAAGGGCCTATCTGTCTGGGTAGTCTCTCAAAAAAAACCACTCAGAATTTAGGCAGTAGAAGCATGCAGAAGATAAGTAGAAACTAAGGATGATAAAACAGTACTCTTTTTTTTTTTAGTGGTTTTTTTTTTTTAATTTAAGTATATTTGATATACAGTATTATATGTTACAGGAGTACATTATAGTGAGTCACAAATTTTAAAGGTTACACTCCATTTCTAGCTACTATCAAAAAACAGTACTCTTTTAGAAATTCGGAGTAGAAACTTTTTCTGTGGACTTCTCATTGACTTCTCTTGATAGTATATAAGCAGAGAGCATACAGTTTAGTAATTAATACCATTCTGCTCTTTTGCCTGTGTAACAGAACACAACCTTCAGTTGAGACCTGGGGTCTAGTAATGGTTCCATCACTGATTAATAATTAGTGAAGTCTGTTAACCTGGTGCCTGTTTCTTCTTTGCTTGGGTCACTGACATAGTTCTGTTTTGGATTATTGTTATTTATGTATATGCCCCATTTAGTATACTAGACTCAGGGTTGGCCTACCTTTACTGTAAAGTGCCAGTTAGTAAATATTTTAGGGTTTGTGGGCCATGTGATCTCTGTCTCAGCTATTCATGTATTTACTTCAGTGACCAGTGTGAGGACAGCAATGCTTTTTGAACAGCAGAGGCACATATGACGACAGTTTTGATGATTGGGGTTGTGCTTTGAGAAGATTAATCTGGAAGCGGTGTGCAAGATGAGTTAGAGAGGGAAGAGGCAGGTGGGAAGTCTGTGTAGTCTAGCTAAGAGTATTCGGGTCGGGAATCATGGCATTATTGGGAATAGAAAGAATGAGATGGATTTACATTCTGAAAAAGGGGGTTTGGTCATAATTTTGGAAAACCACTACAAAGTTTGTTCATGAAAAGTCATAATACACATTAAAGATTTTCAGAAGACTGTAGTAAAGAAACTCTAGCTTGGTTTAATCTTATGGGTTTTAAACTTATTCGACCTTAGATCCCATTGCAACAGAGGGAAGTTCTGAAGAACGCACTTAGGGAATGTTTTATGTGATTTGATAGCTAATAGAATATAAGGAGTAATGGGAGAAATTGTTGAAAAAGACAGTGAGGTTTTATAATTTTTATTCAAAGTAGAAATACTTTTTTCTGATTATAAAAGAAATGCATACTTGTTATAAGAATGTAAACAATACAGAGTTAGTAAAAGAATCTGAACATCATTGTCCAACTTCACTCCCCAGAAATAACCACAGACAATGAAGCTTTAAGCCTGAGTGACTGGGAGGCTTAATGGAAAGAGACAGTGAATTTATAGGGGCCAGGAAAGGCCTCATGGAATTAAGGAAGTCTGAGGACATGTTGGAAGGGTGATTAAGCTGGGAGGGAAGGCAGTGGGGAGAGGACAAAGGTAACAGCCTTAACAAAGGCAGGGAGACTTGAAGGTTATTGATCATGAGGGGAATAGCAGATAACTTGGTAGGTTAATTGTGAACGGGAGTATGATAAGAGCTTTTAAGCCTAGCAGTTGGAGGAACATTTGTTATGAATAGCACAGAGAGTGATTGAGAATATTGTAGTATGATAATAAACCTGCTACTTGCATCTGTATGAATATTCTCATGCCTGATCCTTCCTTTTGCCCTGTAACACATGTGTTAAACTATCTGGTCAGAATTGGATATCTAACAACTCTCCATTTAGGTTGCTTCCCATTTTCTGCTGTCATCAAGAATCCAGCAGTGAATATCTTTGTGTACCTATGACAGTTCTCCTAACTGTTGTCAAACTGCTTTCCAAAAGAGGTGAAACATGGGCTTTTGGCAGAGTATGTGTGCTATTTTGCACCGTTCACTTGCTCGTAACAGGGTGTGATAATTAAAGTTCTTTTTTGCTAGTTTAATAAATGAAAAGTGGTACATCATTGTTTCACTTTGCAAGGAGTTCAAATCATGGTTCCAACATATTAACCATTCATGATTTATTTTTCTTATCTGTAAAATGAAAATTCTAGACCCCTCACAAGGTATTGTGAGAACTAAATGAAGGAATGCATTTTTATCGATTGAGACATAATAATTAAGTTATGGTCTCCCAACCAAAAATTGCGCAAAGGATATGTATAAAGAATTCATACCTGAAAAGGGAAGTGAACTGCAAAAACAAATGAATGGGAAAATGTTCAACCTTACTAATGATGTGCTTATTATTTTCATTTTATAGATGAGAAAATTAACATGGACAGGTCAGTCAGACAAAGCTATTTAAAAGTTCTTTCTTTATCCTGTAAACCACATAGGTTTTAATCTTTGTATTCTCCAGTGCCTTGCATGTATTTGCTAAAGAGCTTTTTGCATTGATCTGAGCAACTCTCCGGATAGGCTGTCCTGCATTTTCTTGGTAACTGATGACATGTTTGTTTAGTTTGAAGGAGGAGTTCCCTGCCTGGTATGAGAAACTTGTTCTGGAAATGGTTCACCATAACACAGCCTCCTTAGAGAAGTTAGTAGATACTGCTTGGTTAGAGATCATGACCAAATATGCTGTGGGAGAAGAGTGTGATTTTGAGGTGAGTGCCTATTTTTATTTTTTTTTTTAATGTGATTTGACTCACCAAATGTCAGGATTGGAGCTTCCAACATAGATTATAGAATATATTTCTATGTGAGTAAAAATATACATTACATTTGAAGTCCACTTAATATCAAATATTTTAATCGCCAATTTTTTTTTTTTTTTTTTTAATGTGTTGGGTTTTCGTTGCTGCAGGCGGGCTTTCTCTAGTTGCGGCGAGCGGGGGCTACTCTTCGTTGTGGTGCGAGGGCTTCTTATTGCAGTGGCTTCTCTTGCTGTGGAGCACGGGCTTCAATAGTTGTGGCTCGTGGGCTCTAGAGCACAGGCTCAGTAGTTGTGGCGCATGGGCTCAGCTGCTCCGTGGTACGTGGGATCCGCCCAGACCAGGGCTCGAACCCATGTCCTCTGTGTTGACAGGTGGATTCCTAACCACTGCGCCACCAAGGAAGTCCCTAATCACCAAATTTTAGAACCACGTTTGTTATTGGGAATGTTGACTATTACAATAATTGTTAGACTGTGTATCACTGGAACATTTTTCCTTTTTTGTCCCTTTTTGATAACTCGATGCTGTATTGGCCTTGTTTGTTTTGTCATTTTTTTCATACTTTGTTTAAAAGACCTTTAGATATTTTTAGTCCAAATCTATGGAATCTATAGGCAAAAGATTTCATTTCCCTGCAACAGTGATTGAGTTGACTGTTTTGTTTTTCTATTTAAATTTTTAAATTTTCCAGCCCATTACTGAAGGATAACTATTACTGAAGTAAATAGGTAAGATAGCTATTACTATTACTAAAGGATTTACTAAAGTAGTTAGGTAAACTGTTTACGTAACACTAAAGCAAGCCCTATATAATCCTTTGAAAACTTAAGTAAGATTCAGGCGGAAGGGAACTAACATTTGTTGAATTTCTGTATGTATTGGATACTGGGCTAGTTGCTTTACATAATGTCTTACAGAATCTGCACAGAAAGGTGAGGTGGTAAACAGGCGCAGATGTTTAAGTAGCTTGTTCAGGTTGATATAATGTACTAGTTAGTACTAGTGATTTCATCTGTATGTAATGAAATGGCTGACTGACAGTGGCCTGGACTTCTCAAACTTGGCCTAAATAAAATCACTTGGAGGATTACTGAATGTACATTCTTGGGCCCCATCCCCTGAGAGCTTGATTCAAAAGGTCTAGGGTAGGGCCTGAAACTAACAAGCTCCAGGATGTGATGATACCAACACTCTGGGGACAACATTTTGAGTAGCATCGGCTTAACCAGTGAAGACATTTGATTATCTCACATAATAAGTCTTAGAGGCAGGCAATTCCAAGTTTGGTATAGAGGCTGAATAATATTGTCAAGGACTTAAACTCCGTCTCTCTGCCTTTCTGCTCTGCTTTTCTCGGTGTGTTTGGTTTTGTCCTTAGCTTTGTTGCCTCTTGGTTGTGAAATTGTGACTGTGAGCACAATTGTTTGCTCACTCGCAATTCAGAGTGATCAAATACCTAAGCACAGTAAGAAAATCTTTACCAGAAGCATATTCCTCCTGTCCCCCTTTTTTTTTAAAAAATATTTATTTATTTTGGCTGCGCTGGGTCTTATTTGCGGCACGCAGGACCTTTGTTGTGCCATGCGGGCTTCTTAGTTGCGGCATGCGAACTCTTAGTTGGCAGCATGCATGTGGGATCTAGTTCCCCAACCAGGGATCGAACCCGGGCCTCCTGCATTGGGAGTGCAGAGTCTTACCCACTGGACCACCAGGGAAGTTCCCCTCCTGTCCCCTTTTATCTTTACATGTTATTGCCTAGACCATGGCTTACATAATCCATCCTTAGCTGCAGGCGGGCTGAGAAAGTGAATACTACCTTTTTTATAAAGCCTCAAAAGAGACAGGCTGGCAAGAGAAGAGGAGGAGGGGAATGGCCTAGGTAGCCCAACAATAGCCAGTAAGTCTGTGTCTATCTGGCTCCAAAGTCCTTGTTCTTTCTTTAATTTACTTTGACTTCTTGTATCTCCTAGCTACTTTTAAAAAATTTTGTAATTGTCTGTGGAATCATCATTGGGTTTTAATCACACACTATATCATTCAGTGTCCTGGCAGGAAACAGATGGCATATTCATATGGTGTAATCGAATTGAGTTTAATAAAGGAACTACAGACAGCAGACAGCAGTCTGATCTAGGTCAAGGAAAACTAACAAGGTTAAAGTACCTCATGGCTGTCAATAGTGGAGAGGCTTTACTACTTCTAAACCCCAAGTAAATGAGGGGAGGGAGAGGATACAGGAACTAGGAGAGAGTAATGTAATTGTAGAAAAGTACTTTGGTAGTGAGAAGTAACCAACCTGCTAGGGAGACAGGGGAATGAATATACCATATGATTTTCTGCTTATGCTTCCCATGTGTGGAACTCACCAAAATCTAGAGGGCAAGGGAGCCCTTTGATGTAGTTCATAAAGATCAGCCTGTTTAAGCACAGAGCAAGGCAGGGAAGACTGGAGACAGATATGGAGTGGCAAAAGGAAGATACTCTGCACACATCTGCAAGGTGGAAGAGGAAGAGTTCCAGGAAGGGGGGGAGAGATATTAGGGAGATAGGCGTGTCCATAAACATATGAAAAGATGTTTAAATTCATTAGTAATCTAGGAAATCAAATTGAAACCGTAGTGAGATCATTTTATACTCATTAGATTAGTAAATAAGAAAAAGTCAAAATAATGCCAAGTTTTGACAAGAATCTGGAGCTGCTCATTCACTGCTAACTATTTTGGTAAATGCTTTGGCATTATTGAATACAGTGGACTTTGACTAGGGTTTTTATTCTTGAGTATTTACTCTTTTGATACTATGCAACTAATAATGTTGAGCACCTTATGTGCTTGTTGCTATCCTTCTGTTTGTATTTTCTTTGGTGAAGTGTCTGTTCAGATCTTTGTCCATTTAAAAATTTAGTTTAAATTTAAATTGTTTATTTTCTTGTTTTTAAGTTGTGAGACTTATTTATATATTCTGCATACATACCCTTTATTAGATATGTGCTTTTGCTTTTTCTCCCAATCTAGGGCTTGTGTTTTTATTCTCTTAACAGTGTTTTTTGAAGAGCACAAGTTTTTAGTTTTTTTTTTTTTTGCGGTACGTGGGCCTCTCACTGTTGTGGCCTCTCCCATTGCGGAGCACAGGCTCCGGACACGCAGGCTCAGCGGCCATGGCTCACGGGCCCAGCGGCTCCGCGGCACGTGGGATCTTCCCGGACCGGGGCACGAACCCGTGTCCCCTGCATCGGCAGGCGGACTCTCAACCACTGCGCCACCAGGGAAGCCCAAGTTTTTAGTTTTGATAAGCCAAATGGAAAGAAAGTACCTAACCATATCTGTAATTATGTGTAATATAAATGTTCTAAAAACTTCACATAAAAGGTAGAGATTGTCATATTGGATAAGAAAGCAACACGCGACTATCTGCTGCCTATAAGAAAGATACAAATAGAATAATATTAAAAGGGTGGAGAAAAGATACCATCCTAACATTAGTCAAAAGAAATCTGGTATGGCTATATAAGTGTCAGACAAAGTAGGTTTCAGGACAGAGAATATTACCATGAATAAAGAAGCATTTCGTAATGACAAAGGGATCAGTTTATTAAGAGGGCATAGCAGTCCTTAATGTTTATGTATTTACTAATGAGAGCTTCAGAGTACATGAAGCAAAAATAGAACTACCAAAAGAAATAGACAAGTCAAAATTATAGATGGAGATTTCAGCCCCCTCCCCTTTTCTCAATAACTGGTAGAAAGAGTAGACAAAAAGTGAGCCAGAATATAGAAAACCTGAATAACATTATCAACCAACTTGACCGAATTGTCATTTATAAAACATTCCACCTAATAACTGCAGAATACACATTCCTTTCAAGTGCATAGTTTATGATGGTAGACCATAGTCTGGGCCATAAAAAAAAGTCAGTAAACTTACAAGGGTTCAAATCATACAAAGTATATACTCTGACCAGAATGGAATTAATTCAATAACAGATATCTGGAAACTCTGCAAATAATTGGAAACTAAATAACACACCTTTAACTTACTCATAGATTAAAGAAGAAATCAAAAGGGAAATTAGATAATATTTTGAACTGAATGAAAATACAGTATATTAGAATTTGTGAGATACTGCTTACAGTAGTGTTTAGGAGAAGTGTATAATACTAAACATCTGTGAGAAAAAAAGAAAGGTCTCAAATCATTGACCTTGGCTTTTACCTTGAGAAATAAGAAAAAGAACCCAAAGGAAACAGAAGAAGAATTAGTAAAAATCAGAGCAAAATCAATAACAGGAAATAAACAGGAAAACCATAGAGGAAATCAGTGAAACCAAAAGTTGGTAATTTGAGAAGATCAATAAAATTAATAAACCTGTAGGCAAACTCAGGTAAAAAAAAAAAAAGACACGAATTAACCAACATGAAGAATTAGGTGATATCCCAACAGAGCCTACAGATATTGACAGAATAATAAGGGAATATTATTAACACCTTTAAGCCAATAAATCTGACAATTTAAATGAAAACATTCCTTGAAAGACACAAACTACCAAAACTGACTGAAGAAGAAATAAAAACCTTTAATGGCCCTGTATCTATTAAATAAATTGAATTTGTAATGAAAATCATCCCACAAAGAAAACTTCAGGCCCAGATGTTGTCACTGGTGAATTCTACCAAACATTTAAGGAAGAAATAATACCAATTCTATATGTTATTTCAGAAAATAGAAGAGGAGGGAATTCTTCACAAATCATTTTATGAGGTCAGCATTACCCTGATACGGAAACCGTATAAGCACAAGAAAAAGCCACAGACTAAGAAAAAAAGTATGTTCACAGAGCTCTCTTGTGAACCTAGATATAAAAGTTCTAATAAAAATTTTAGCAAGTGAAATCCAACATTATGTTAAAAGGATAATACATCATGACTAAGTGAGGTTTAGCCTAAGAATGCAAGGTTTTAAATTTCTAATTCTCCTTACTGATAAACCAATATGATCATCTCAATTTACACACAAAATGCATTCGACAAAATCCAAATTCCTAATAAAAACTCCCAGATAACTGCAAATAGAAAGAAACTTCTTCAACCTGATAAATAGTATTTACAGAATAACAGTCTACAGCTAACATCATACCTAATGATAAAAGACTGAATATCTGCTTTCCTACTCTACTTAATATTGTACTGGGGGTTCTAGTCAGAAAAAGAAGTAAAAGGCATCCAAATTGGAAAGGAAGAAGTAAAATTGCAGATAGCACGATTGTCTATATAGAAAATCTCATGGAATCTACCATATAAGGTACTAGAACTAATAAGTGAGTTTAGCAAGGTAGCAGGATACAAGATAAATACAGTCATCCCTTGGTATCCGTGGAGGATTGGTTCCAGGACCCTGTGGATACCAAAATCTGCAGATGCTCAAGCCCCTTATATAAAATGGTGTAGTGTTTGCATTTAACCTATGCACATCCTGCAGTATACGTTAAATTACCTGTAGATTACTTAATAATACCTAATACACATGTAAATGCTGTGTAAATAGTTGTCAGTGTGAAGCAAATTCATATTTCGCTTTTTGGAATTTCTTTTTCTTTCTTTTTTTTTTTTAATATTTTCGATACGTGATTGGTTGAATCCACAGATATGGAACCCGTGGAAATGAAGGGCCCACTATACAAAAAACCAATTTGTATTTCTATGTGTTAACAGCAAACAGTTGGAAATTGAAATTTAAAAATTCAATACCATTTATAGTAACATCAAAAAATCTGGAATACTCTGGGAGTAAATCTGACAAAAGATGTGTAAGACCTATACACAAAACTATAAAACATTGCTTAGGGAAATTAAAGAAGGCCTTAAATGATGGAGAGGTAGACTTTGTTCATTGGTCAGAAAACTAAATATTGTTAAGATGTCAGTTCTTCCCAAATTGACGTATAGATTCAACACAATTAATAGTAAAATCCCAGCAGCTTGTTTGTAGGGATTGCCAAGCTGATTGTAATGCAAAAAACCTAGCCAGAACAACTTGGAAAAAGAACAGCAAAGTTAGAGTCCTAATGCTGTCTGATTTTGAGCCTTATTGTAAAGTATTAAGACAGTGTGAAATTGGTATAAAGATAGACCAGTAGATCAGTGGAACAGAGTAGCATCCGGAAATAGGTGTGAGCACGTGCGCGCGCGCACACACACACACACACACACACTCTCTGTGCTGATTTTTGATAGAGGTGGAAAGGTAATTAAGTGAAGAAAAGATAGTCTTTTCAACAGATGGTTCTGGAGAATTGAATATCCATATATATTTTTTTTTAGAAAATGGAAATTCTTGAACTTTATGTACACATTCCTCAGGTTTGTGCAGTAGTTGCCCTTTGGCATTAGTACATTGGTACGTGAATTATGAACTAGATTGTGATCATTTTATTTTTTAAGATGTCATATTTCAACCTGGAGATCTGAGAAATAAAGTTGGAAAAAATCACTGTGCTTGACTACTTTAGAGTTTCAGTGACTTTTGTCAGGTGACGTGGAATGTGTATTGGATAATATATTCTAAATGTTACCTTTAGGTTTCTAGTTCTTAATATCTTTTTTTTCTTAATATTTATTTATTTATTTGGCTGCACTGGGTCTTAGTTACGGCATGCAGGTGCAGCATGTGGGATCTAGTTCCCTGACCAGGGGTTGAACCTAGGCCCCCTGCATTGGGAGCGTGGAGTCTTAGCCACTGGATCACCAGGCAAGTCCCCTTAATTATTATCTTTGATTCTTTCTCCTGTCTCCCTTATAGGTTGGGAAGGAAAAAATGCTAAAGGTGAGGATTGTGAAGATTCATCCTTTGGAGAAAGTGGATGAAGAGGCCACTGAGAAGAAATCTGATGGTGCCTGTGATTCTCCCTCAAGTGACAAAGAGAATTCTAGCCAAATCGCTCAGGACCATCAGAAGAAGGAGGCAATTGTGAAAGAGGATGAAGGAAGGAGAGAGAGTATTAGTACGTATGATAGTAGCTTTCCTTAATGAGTTATGCAGCTCATATTATGCGCAAATCTTTTTGAGTTCTCTAGCAGTTAAATTTGTAATTGGGTTTGTTGCTATATAGACATGATTTTGTCTGTTTATGATTCGGAAAACAACTAAAATACCTACAAAGTGAATCAAGATTTAAATCTCCCTACACAATTAAGACAATTGGGAAGTCATTTCCTCTAGTTGCTTGGAAATCTGTGTGTACATACCTAGCTACCCAAGATGGGAAAGTAAGTTTGCCTGCCTTTTCTCTTTAAGTTGGAATTATGTATATGTGTGGAAGGGGTGTGATCAGAGTATGAGGGATAAATTCTAATCTGTTTCTCTTCACGTTGCAAGCCAGTGTGACGGTTTTGAGATACTTCCTTTTATCTGTATTTTGTAACTCAAATTCGTCTCAGATGGGAGCTGCCAGAATTCTGAAACACTCTGGTATCTGAAAGTAATTTTTAGGGGCCTGGAGACCTAATGTAATGTTTTGAAAGTTGAAGAATTGAGACATTGCCCATTGGAAAAATAAATCGTCCTCTGAGGTCGTCTTTTTTTTTTTTAAATCTGTGTCAGTAAGGAATTTGACTGGGATAGGTGTCTTCTGTCTCCACAAATACGAGTACTAAAGTATTGATGTATATTGATCCCCCTCCCCATGATTGTTAGAGGATCAAATTTTACCTCATTATTTAACTATTAGAAAGTTTGAATTAGAACATTTCATTAGAATGTTATGCTGTATGTCTTCCATTCTATTCTTTGTCTCTCCAGATGTTTTGGATATGTGCAGATGGTTTTAAAGGAATGTTCTTATCTAGTCCCGAGGAAACTTCTGAGACTCATCTGCCCCAGTTGTTGATGCTTCAGTTTTGTTTTCCACTCTGCATTTTGAATGCTAATGTCTATGTTTTTCAGTTTCTCTTTTCCTTCTTTTTGATACTGAAGTTTTCTAACATGTATATTACTTATAATTCCCAAGACTTGAGGTTGATAAGTGTGTTGGTTAGGTGTTGACTGATGATATGTCTTCTAACACTTCTTCTAGAACCAGATCATTGGAATACCAATGATGTGTTACAGTTGTTAGTTTTATGCCTTAAACGTGTACTAGGAACCCCTTGTTTTAGGCTTTGGCTTCTTTTTTAGGGTGTTATACGCCTTAGTTTAGGTTTTAATTTGGGGATATAATGTTATTGCTAGTATGTGGAAAGAATGGTAGGCAGGCTAAAGAATGTTATGATGTACTCTGAATGTTTTCAGGGGGAAAACTGATTAGAATTTACATAGAAATATGAGAGACAAATTCCAGTATACAAAATGTTTTCTCACAAGGTAACCTTCCTTCTGCTTTATGGGGGGGAAAATGTATTAGGCAGGAACTTTTCAGTTTTGTGTTTTTAACCTCACTGTTACGAATGTCTGTGTTCTTCCTTCATCTCAGAAGGTAGCTGTCTGTCCTTCCTCTTGGTCAAGATACTTGTGCTTTGAATTCCATTCCTTCCTGCTTTCTCAAGGATTGGGTTAACTCTTATTATTCTACTCTACAGTGTTTTTAACCCTCTCTCTAATGGTTCTTCTCAACTTATAAATGAAGTCCCATTTTCTAAAAACAAAAACATACCCTCCCTTGATCCTGTTCTTCTATTTCTGTCTTACTCATTCAAGCCAAAGTTCTTGAGAATGTTGTTTCCACTTTCTGACCATCAGTTTATTCCTTATGCTATTATAGTCTAACTTCTGCCTCTTTACTCCTAAAACTGTTCCTAATAAGGTTATGGGTGACCCCTAATTGCCAAATCCACTGATTTCTTCTTAGTCCATTTTACTTTTCTTTTACATTTAACACTGTTGGTCACTCTCAAATCTTTTAGTTTATTTGATAGCACAGTCTCCTATTTCTCTAACTACTTTTCTTTTTTTATTTTCTTTTTCCCCACTGCCATTCCTTAGATTTTTTTCATATGGTTTTTGTTCTGCCTTTTAATTTTTTATTTATTTATTTATTTTTGCCTTTTTATTTTTCACTACATCATCATCTACTTGATTTCTAAGGCAGGAGACTTAGAAACCTTTAACATTCCCACATCTAGTTGGTTACCAAGTCTGTCTTCTTGACTGTTTCCTTCACCATTCTGATACATTAATCCAGATGTTTAAGATTATATCTTATGATTCCCTTTCTTCAGTCTCACCTTCCCATTTTATTCATTTTCTAACTGCTGAAAGTGCTTTTTCTTTTTCTTCATTTTTTCACACTAGTGCTCTTTCCAAAATGTACATCTAATTAGTTAGATCAAAAATCCTGTTTCCCTAGTGTCCGTAAGACAAATTACAGCCTATATGAATGGTATACAAGGTTCGTTATAATTTATAAGCCCCTACTTACCTCTGTAGTCTTGATTTTTTAAATTGTACTGTAGATCATATTCACCTGTATCTCATTATTTGCAGTCTCTGAACAAGTCATATTCTTTCTGAGTCTTCCCTGCCTATCTTCCAGACTAAATTAGACATTGCTTCTCTCTTTTTGAGTATTTTTCTCTCTAATCTAGTATTTTTCTATACCAATCTCTATTATAGTATTTACCACATTGTATTGTAATTATTGTTGACTCCTCCCATAGACTTTAGCTACTTGAAGTAAGGACCTTATGATTTACCTTTCGGCCCCATCACTCAGTGCTTGGTTGCAGAGTAGCTGTTCAGGAAGATTACCGAGTGGATAGAATTAAAAGAATTATTTTTTTCGCTAATTTTCTATTGATTTGATTAGATGACAGAGCACGTAGATCTCCACGAAAACTTCCTACTTCATTAAAGAAAGGAGAGAGGAAATGGGCACCTCCAAAATTTCTGCCTCACAAATATGATGTGAAACTACAAAATGAAGATAAGGTTAGTTGGCATTTTATATTAAACCTCTTACATGTAGTAGATGTTGTTTAAGAAAATATCAAAGGGCTCGTTTTCTTGTAGAAAATGTGCTAAAGAAAAATGTAAATAAATGTTTCTACAACAAATTCTGAGTGGTTTTCTGGTCTTTGTAATTATGACTTTAAACTGTATTGTCTTTCCTAGGAGATAACATGCTTTTTCCTTTTTAATAGGAATTATTAGGGTGTGAGAGTAGTTTACATTTGAGCTTCAAACTTAGTTATTTGAAAAAATAAGACTGTTTCCAGTGGTTATGGGCTTCCTGAGGAAATAGCTCTTCCCAGTTAAAAGCAGAGCAATTTGTAATATAATTAAACTCAGAAAGTGAGTTAACTCTAACCAGTGCTTTTTCAAGGCATCTGAAGCTAATAATCTAAAATGGTGAATACCCTTTAAATAACTTAGTACTATGTTTTATTGATTCTAAGATGTTCAACTTTCATATTTTTATATTTCCAGAATCAGGATATGTATCTTTTTTTTTTTAAATTGAAGTATAGTTGATTTACAATATTGTGCTAGTTTCTGGTGTACAGCAGAGTGATGCAGTTATACATATATATATGTATATTCTTTTTCATATTCATTTCCATTAGAGTTTATTACAAGATATTGAATATAATTCCCTTTGCTATACAGTAGGACCTTGTTGTTTATCTATTTTATATATAGTAGTTTGTATCTGCTGGAATCAGGATATATCTCAATATCAACTGGCAAGAATTCTTTTCTTTGTGGTACATAATGTGTCTTTCATTAATAGCATTCTAGATTTCATGAAATATGCCATGTTACTTTTGGGTACTTTTATTCCTATATGTCTAAGATCTCATCGTTAGAAAGAAGCAGGAGGGCGGCTAGGTGTGGAAGGCAGTTGCACATTTGTCTTCATGTCTAACTGTTATATAGAAGAAACAGCTATGGCCTGAGAAATTAAATAATTCTATCAAAGTTCCTAATTTAATAAATGAGATTAGGGAGGATTATAACCTGGATCTCTTGCCTCTTTAGAGTGTTGTTTTTTTCCCACGTCAGAATGCTGACAAGTCTTATTTCATTTTGACTCATTTGTTTTATAGTTAGTGACCTGAAGACATTACTGGATTGTTAGGATTTCTTTATATTTGAAAATTGTGTGTTAAATACAATTTTTCACTAAGTTTCTTAGCTCCCATTCAGCAGGGTGGCTAGTTAAAACATCATTGCTGGGACCTCCCTGGTGGCGCAGCAGTTAGGAATCCACCTGCCAATGGCAGGGGACACGGGTTCGAGCCCTGGTCTGGGAAGATCCCACATGCCACAGAGCAACTAAGCCCGTGCGCCACAACTACTGAAGCCTCCGCGCCTAGAGCCTGTACTCCGCAAGAGAAGCCACTACAATGAGAAGCCCGTGCACTGCAATGAAGAGTAGACCCCGCTCGCCGCAACTAGAGAAAGCCCGTGCACAGCAGCGAAGACCCAGTGCAGCCAAAAATAAACAACAAATAAATAAATAAAAGAAAAATGAATCCCTTATTGATGTACCTTTATGTAGTATTCCCTTCCTTTTCCCCCTTGCTTTTATAAGCGATTGATGATGACTTTCCATTTACTTCTTTTTCAAAATTATTTATTTATTTATTTAGCTGCACTGGGTCTTAGTTGCAGCATGCATGATCTTCGTTGCCTCGTGTGGGATATTTAGCTGCGGCATGCAGGCTCTTTGTTACAGCAGGCGGGATCTAGTTCCCTGACCAAGGATGGAACCTGAGCCCCCTGCATTGGCAGCATGGAGTCTTAACTGCTAGACCACCAGGGAAGTCCCTCCATTTACTTCTAAATTCTTAACAAGAGGAACTGTTGGTTCAACAGATATACCCATTTTTAGGACTTTGATACATATTGACACATTGCCTACAGATATCTTTAACATTCTGTCTCTGAAAATTATTCTTCTTCTATCTAGTATATAACCTATTTTATAGGTGTAATGATGAGTTTTCCAGAGAGAATAAATCTTTGTTCTCATTGGTTAATTGCTTTTTACCCCAGTAGTGAGTTATTTCTATTTGTTAACCTAGATCATCAGTAATGTGCCAGCAGACAGCTTGATTCGTACAGAACGCCCACCAAATAAGGAGATACTTCGATACTTTATACGGCATAACGCATTACGGGCTGGTACTGGTGAAAATGCACCTTGGGTGGTAGAAGATGAATTAGTGAAGAAATATTCCTTGCCTAGCAAGTTCAGTGACTTTCTGCTTGATCCATACAAGGTAAGGTCACTTAAGTTTTGGACAGCAGGATGGAACACTATTGAATGAATTTATTTCCTCTGATGGTTACAGTAGATTTTGAACTCTTAACTTCAGATAATGAATTCAAAGTTTTCACGTATATCTATTTCATATAGGTTGTGATTATGGGGTTGGTAGGGAAGAGGCCACACTGAATATCTCCTCTTCTAATTTGACTTATTTTACTATGGTTGCATAATTAAAACAAAGAAACAAATTACATGCATGTGCCTTTTTGTCTCAGATCTTTCTTGGAATGAGGTATGGTATTAAAAAAAATTATTTTTGCAAATTGATTACTAAAAATGAAAACTGATTTTGTATGTGAGATAAGAGGATCAAATATACTTTCAGCCTTGAAAAGAACTAAGTATTGCTTTGTATGACAGATTAGTAGAAAATCTAGCACTTCTCTCTATTATTTTTCCTTTAATTATCTCATTTGATTTTCAGAATATTCTTGTAAAGTTGTATGGTATATATATATTTTCATCTCTTTCTTGTAATTATGAAAAACTAAGGCTATCTTACAACTGAGTCATACAACTAAATTACTTCAATTACCTTACGTTGATATCGTTAACAAAAGTATATTGAGAAATAATTTTATTTCTTCAAACATTGGTAAAGACCTCCAACCGTAGTTTAGCATTAGCATGTTTTCTTATTCTAGACCAGCACGATCAGGCATTATCTTCCATTATGCTCTTTAAATTTTTAACGTTTGTGTAAAAAGAAAAATTTAGGGATTAGTTGACTTTTTCTAGATCAGGACTAAAATTTCCATGGAACACTATTTAGTAAACCTAAACTTTTTTTTATTATTTTTATTTTTATTGGAGTATAATTGGCTTTACAGTGTTTTGTTAGTTTCTGCTGCTACAATGAAGTGAATCAGCTATATGTATACCTATATCCCCTCCCTCTCAGACCTCCCACCCGCCATCCCACCCATCTAGGTTGTCACAGAGTACCGGGCTGAGCTCCCTGTGCCATACAGCAGGTTCCCACTAGCTGTTTTACACATGGTGGTGTATTTATGTCAAACCTAATCTCCCAGTTCATCCCACCCTCCCCTTCCCCCCATGTCCACATGTCCATTCTCTACGTCTACATCTCTATTCCTGCCCTGCAAATAGGTTCATCTGTACCTAGAATTTTTCTAGATCCACATATATGCATTAATATACAATATTTGTTTTTCTCTTTCTGGCTTACTTCACTCTGTATGACAGACTCTAGGTCCATCCACATCTCTGCAAATGACCCAATTTCGTTCCTTTTTATGGCTGAGTAATATTCCATTGTATATGTGTACCCACATCTTCTTTATCCATTCATCTGTTGTTGGACATTTAGGTTGTTTCCATGTCCTGGCTATCGTAAATAGTACTGTAATGAACATTGGGGTACATGTGTCCTTTTGACTTATGGTTTTCTCAGGGTATATGCCCAGTAGTAGGATTGCTGGGTCATTTTGGTAGTTCTGTTCTTAGTTTTTTTAAGGAACCTCCATACTGTTTTCCACAGTGTCTGTATAGTTTAATTGGGTTGTTTGTCTTTTTGATATTGAGCTGCATGAGCTGCTTATATATTTTGGAGATTAATCTTTTGTCAGTTGCTTCGTTTGCAAATATTTTCTCCCATTCTGAGGGTTGTCTTTTCGTCTTGTTTATGGTTTCCTTTTGCTGTGCAAAAGCTTTTAAGTTTAATTAGGTCCCATTTGTTTATTTTTGTTTTTATTTTCATTACTTTAGGAGGTGGGTCAAAAAAGATCTTGCTGTGATTTATGTCACAGCATTATCTTCCATTAGGCTCTTTAAATTTTTATCATTTGTGTAAAAAGACAAATTTAGGGATTAGTTGACTTTTTCTAGATCAGGACTAAAATTTCCATAGAACTATTTAGTAAACCTAAACTTTTTCTTAAATTTTTTTATTTACTGAGGGGAAATTTTAATTTGTTTTCATTTTATTGCTGTAGAGTTTTGGAACTGTGATACAGCTTTCGGTGGTTATAACAGGAACTTACTATCTTTACTGTATGAAAATTGTATATAAGATCATCTCTGAATAGGTTTTAGACTCTTGGATCATTTGAGTCGTAAATATTTTCTTCTTTTTAAATTTTACAGTTGTCTTTTATGTATTTTAGTTCAGTGATTCAAATATGTGAGTAACATGAAAGAAAGACTGAGTATAATTTATGGGTAAAAAGGTCTTTGGGTTTTATTGGAACAAAAAAGCTGATCCACACTTTCTGTAGGAACCAGAGACTTAGAATTCCAGGAATTTATATCTTTTTTGTTTGTTTTGTTTTAAGAATTTATTATATCTTGAAAAGCAATTTCTGAAGAAATTGGCTACTCTGAAATTTTCTAATGAGGGCTTAAAATATTAACTTAATGCATTTTGGCTGTAATTCTGATAGAGACTAGAAGTACAAGCTTGTTTACACTAAACTGCTGTAAGAAGGCAGTGATTCTACTTAGAGAAATTGAGTCATGTAAGATACCAGTCTATAAATTCAGAGCATACACTTGTCTTTTAATGCATTTTGCATACCTTAAACAATAATTTCTTATTCCTCAATACTATTTGACATTTCACTGATTTTATCTTTTGAGTTTATGTATGTTTTTCCTTTTTATAAAATTGGTTTTCTCAAAGAACTTTTGGCATCTCAGCCAGGACAGAATATAGTAAGGGTACGGATAAGTAGACCATAAAAGAGTGCTTTGGATTCTTTCCTGATCTAAAGGAAATTTAAAATAATGCAGTGGGGACTTCCCTGGCGGTCCACTGGTTAAGACTTTGCCTTCCAGTGCAGGGGGTGCAGGTTCAATCCCTAGTCAGGGAGCTGAGATCCCACATGCCTCAGAGCCAAAAAACCAAAACATATAGCAGAAGCAATATTGTGACAAATTCAATAAAGACTCTAAAACTGGTCCACATCAAAAAAAAAAAATCTTAGAAAAGGTAAGTAAATAAAGTAAAATAATGCATCGAACATCAGAGTTGATCACATGTGATCTGCCTGTCCCAGAGGCAGTGGGTTTGAGCTTACTTTGGCAGCAGGTACATTGAAATGGGAACCAAAAGCAATAGGTTAAAATTTTTTTCTTTGGTTTTTGTAGAATTTAATGTTCTGCTAGGCTGCTGAATACAACTACTGTAGAGAGAGATGAGGTCTGGAGAGAGGAAGCAAGTTGTGAGTAATAGTTTTAGGAAAGGACCAACTAGGAGAGCTTAGGTGGGAAAGAGGAAAATTATTTAGAAATGTAGAATTTTGGAGTGTTATCTGAGTAGGGCCTAGTGTGATGATGGGGGTGTGCTTGTGGTCTTGTAGAACCTTAGAATATAAATTACTTGAGATTAAAAGCTATCTTACTCATTTTATATCCTGTGATGTTTAGCATAGGTATAATATGTACATGGCTAGTGAATTCATTTCTTTAAGAAGTTCCATTCTGTTCATTGAGGAGAAAAATGCAACTGACCGTTGAGTTTAGGGGTGAATATTTTGTAGGCCTAATGACTTGGAGGAATAATTTACAAGGCAGTTGGATGATAAAATAATTGTCATCTAACATGATATCAGCCATCTTAGCTCATTTCCGTATTCTAATACATGGCAGCTCTAGTGTTTTGTTAGTCTGTCCATAATGTTTTGCCTTTTTTTTTTAATAGCTGTGCCACATGGAATGCAGGATCTTAGTTCCCGAATCAGGGATCGAACCTGTGCCACCAGCAGTGGAAGCTTAGAGTCCTAACCACTGGACCACTAGGGAATTCCCTATCCATGTTTTGAACTCTTATTTTGGAGTGGTATATCCTAGTAAGGAAGCATTTGGTTAGAGACGTAACAAGAAAAATAACACTTTTTAAGACATTTGGAGTCCTAAAATAATTTGGATTGATTTAATATGATTCTGAATACATTTTAAAAACATTTTATTTTGAAATAATTTCATATAGAAAAGGTGACAAATACTATAAAGAATTTCTCTGTACTCTTCAAGTAGATTCCTCAAATTTTAACATTTACCACATTTGTTTTATTATTCTCTCTGTTTTTTTTAAAATTTGTTTTGATTTGACTTTTTGGTCATTTCAATTTATTATTTACTACCCTCCAAGTTCTGGAGTAGGAGCTATCGAGCAGATGATTTTTTTAAAATTAATTAATTAATTTATTTGGCTGCATTGGGTCTTAGTTGGGGGATCTTTGTTGCGGCATGCAGGATCTTTCGTTGAGGTGTGTGGGCTCTTTGTTGTGGTGTGCAGGCTTCTCTCTAGTTGTGGTGTGTGAGCTCCAGAGCACGGGCTCAGTAGTTGCAGTGCACAGGTTTCTCTAGTTGCAGTGTGTGGGCTCAGTAGTTGTGGCACGCAGGCTCTCTAATTGTGGCCCAGGCTTAGTTGCCCCACGGCATGTGGGATCTTAGTTCCCCGACCAGGGATTGATCCCACGTCACCTGCATTGGAAGGCGGATTCTTAACCACTGGACCACCAGGGGAGTCCCTATTATTTTTTTTCTCTTTATACACATTATTTTTTTCTGAGCTGATGGTAGTAGGTTATAAGACAGGATGCCCTTTTACAAAATACTTGAATATGTGTTTCCTAAAAGACAAGGATATTTTCTATAATAACTATAGTACAGTGATCAAAATCAAGAAATTAACATGAAAACGATACTGTTATCTGATCTGTAGTTTTTTTTTAAAGTAAACGTAATCTCAAGATTTTATTATCTTCATAATAAAACAAAATATGAAGCTTAGGACTGGATCACTTGGCTCTTTCTCTTACGTCCTCCCGGCTCAAAATGCTTGCTTCTCTTAATAGCCAGCATTCTCTTAGATCTGCAGTTGGGCTCAATGCATTCAAGCCTCAGCAAAATCTTCTTTGTGGTTTTATTTAGCCTTTTTCTGGAAAACCAGCTTAGTCTGTCCACCATAGCCACTCTCCTTCCTGTCATAACATTCCTTTCCTTGGAGAATACAGAGAATCCTTGCGCTTCTTGTACTGTATCACTTTGTGGGCAGGTTTGCAACGCTAATTACAGAAAGTCCAGCAGGTTTTAGGAGTGGTTACCATGTATGCGAGAGCACTGTCGGTGTGGAAAGAAGTGTTTTACAGTTTTTACTCAAATTTTGCCAGTTGTCCCATTAACATCCTTTTAGCCAAACATATTTTGTTTTGGCCCTAATAGGATCCAGGGTAGTATCATGTATTACATTTACTTGTTATGTCTCTGTAGTCTTCTCTAATCTGGATTAGTCCCTCAGTTTTCCTTTGTCTTTTAAAAACCTTGATAATTTTAAGAATACAAACCAATTATTTAGTATAATGCTCCTCAATTTAAGTTTATTTCCTCATGCTTAGTAATACCACAGAACTGATGTTGTATTCTTCTCAGTGAATCATTTCAGAAGGCACATGGTGTAATTTTGTCTCATTACTAATGATACTAATTATTATACATTTTAAAAGATGTTTCTTATCTCTCCTTAATAACTGATGTTTCAAGTAAGTGTTTATAGTCTTAAGATTTTTCTTTGAATAAATTTTGGTGCTTGAAGTTTGTTTATGAATTAGACACTAGAGCAACAGTACTTTTTCCCCAAAAATTATTTATTTATTTATTTATTTATTTTGGCTGCGTCGGGTCTTAGTTGCAGCACGCAGCATCTTTGTTGAGGCATACGGGATCTTCTGTTGCGGCACGGGCTCTTCGTTGTGTGTGGGCTTCTCTCTAGTCGTGGCGTGCAGGTTTTTTCTCTTCTCTAGTTGTGGTGCATGGGTTCCAGAGTGTGTGGGCTCTGTTTGAGGCACGCAAGTTCAGTAGTTGAGGCACACGAGCTTAGTTGCCCCATGGCATGTGGGATCTTAGTTCCCTGATCAAACTCACATTTCCTGCACTGTAAGGTGGATTCTTTACCACTGGACCATCAGGGAAGTGCCATAGAGCAGTAGTACTTTTAAAAATAAATTACATTAATTTCAAAGCACTTAAAAGTATTGTATAGTAACACATTTCACAGATTTGCTGATAAAGGCATCTAGAGATTGAGACAAGCACACTGTATGAATGTTGCCTTAAAACTCCTAACATCGTTCCTGGGGTGAATGAGAAGAGTGGAATAGAATCAGAATATATTGCCAAAGTTTTCTAGTTTAGGGTTCTGACTGCTTACTAGTAAGTTAAATTTAGCATCTGAATGAGCTGCTGTAAATATTAAGTTTCTTCATTTTTGTCTTATTAGATTTCCTTATTTGTGGTGGTGGTTCGTTCCAGGTGACAGGGAACAAGTATGGAACTGTATACACTATTTTTCTTATAGCCTCTCGTGTTGCTAATACATACATAAATATTTTTTCCTGTTTAGCAGTTAAGAAGGGCCTTTTCCAGAAAACTATAATACTGCTAATCCAGATGCCCATTCTTTTCTCCTTCTCTATGCACTACTCTGGTAGATTACTTATGCTGAATGGGGGACAGGGGAGACCCTTAGCACATAAGTGGTTTTATACTTTTTCAGATTCCCCCTGAGTCCAGCCATGCCGGCTCCCATTGGCTGTGACTGCCCAGCATGCCCTATGCTGAGATGATCCAGTTACTGAAGGACTGCTCACGCGGGGAGCCGGCCTTTTGGGAGGGGGTTGGGTGAGTTAATTTCTTTCATTTTTAAGAAAAAAAATTAATGTGGTGTGGCTTGGCAAAAAAACACACCTTATAGATAAAAATGGGCTGCTGGACCATCTCATGGCTAAGCCATCCCAGCTCTTTCTTGCATTATTTCTGCATAATAGAGTGCTTCTAAGTAGAAGAAATTTATGCTAAATTTGAGTGACTTTTTAAATAGAAAGAAATGTAATCAGGAAATTAAGAAGTGGCCCAATTATAATAGGCCTTATAATAGACCCTATTAGATATTTATTTAAAATGGTAAAAATGAAACATAGTCTCACACTAAGCTCCTTTTTAGTGATAAATTTTATTTTAGAATGACTAGAGATAATCTCTTATGCTGCTCACTAGAAAAAGTATCAGTCCATTATGTACTCTGAAGATTTTCCAAGGCTAGCTGAAGTGGATGATTAACTTTTGGAAGGCACATATTTGTCTTTAATTCCTGCCAGGGTAGTTTTGGGTCTTATTCGTGATTTGTAAGGTGGTCTCTGAAATATTGTCCTCTCTGGAGTTTTTGTAATATTACTGCCAACAAGAAGAATGGAATCATACATAAGTTATCTTTGCTTATTCTTTTTAACATTTTAAAATATAGTTCTGGGGAACTAGAACTGAGAAATTCTTGCCTCTGGGGAAAGTGTCCCCTGAGTCACAGATAATGTTTATGTTCTATAAACTATGAAACCTCTTTGTCAGCCCATACTGAGGATGATAATTGAGGAACAAAACATCCCGTTTTGGTCAGGGAACAAAAACAACCAGCTGGAGGAACAGTAACCTGCAATTGCCTGTAGTTCTTAAAAGGCAGATTGGCCTTTAAAGTTAGAGAACTTAGCCAGAAGAAGGATTTGTTAAGTATAGCCACTCATTCATTGCAGACCATATTTCTACCTCTTGTGCTGCTTAGGTTCTATGAGTTTGTTTCTCTGATGATTATATCCTTAATGTTTAAATCTTATTTGGCATTGTAGTACAACTTATTAAATTTTATTGTACCTGTTTTGTTTACTTCAACAGGAGCATAGGTGTTCTTCTGTAGCACCTCTGAGATTTATTTCACCATAGCTGTTTCTCTGTTGCCTTTTTAAAGGGGTCCTAATTTCATATTCGATAGTCTTCAGCTGTTTCCTGGCCTGTAGTCTCATCTCACACTAGCCTGTCTTATCCACTGCCTCCAGACTGCTTCTTTGCAAGTTAGTCCTTTCCACTCAGAAACTTAAACTCAGCAGTCTCTGAGTGCCTTTTATGTGCTTAGCTGCTTTTGGTAATAGAAGTCAAGTATTCTAGGGGTTATCTAGTCTTTCTCCTAATCACTTGAAACAAAAAAAATTTTTTTTTGAATTGGCTATACTTTTTCATTGCTTGGCTATTATTTCATGTAGTATGTGTTTTAACTGCCAGGCTTTTTTTCTTTGTAATTATATTTTAAAGCATCAAAATCAACAGTGTTTTTGGTTTTGTTTTAATGCACATTTAAACAGAAACAATGGCAGGTTGACTGGGTTCTAACCTATTAACTAATTCTGTATAATGGGGATAAGGTGGAGATTTTAGGAGATAGGAAAAGATGTATATCCAGGAGAGTGAGAAGGTAAATGGACTAAGGGAATATATTGTGATTAATGAGTGGCATTCAGGATCCATCTGAGGTACCTGATTATGAATTTAAAATAAGTCCACACACTGTCATTGTGTCTTTTATTCTAGTCATGTTTAAGCTTAACAAGTGCAGGCTAGGAGTAACTTGATATAATAGAGCAAGAGAGACAAGGGAACTGTAGGTTTATGCAAGGTTGATTGGAATGACTGTTTGTGGAACTTAACCTGAGTTAAGAAGGACAAAGAAGTGAGATTGGTGAAAACGTGATAGAATTAACTGATTTAAGGGTCCTGCTGGGATTGAAGGATTGCAGAGTTGGGGTACTAAAGGGAGTGGATTTGAAAGATGTGAGGGGATGATCAAGAGAGAATTGTGTGAGTTTGAGAACTTATGGGGCTTGTAGGTTTTTGTAAAATAAATTTATTTATTATTTGTTTGTTTATTTTTGGCTGTGTTGGGTCTTCATTGCTGCGCACAGGCTTTCTCTAGTTGCGCCGAACGGGGGCTACTCTTCATTGCAGTGTGCAGGCTTCTTATTGCAGTGGCTTCTCTTGTTGTGGAACGCGGGCTCTAGGTGTGCGGGTTTCAGTAATTGTGGCGCATGGGCTCAGTAGTTGTGGCTCGCAGGCTCTAGAGCCCAGGCTCAGTAGTTGTGACGCACAGGCTTAGTTGCTTTGCGGCATGTGGGATCTTTCCGGACCAGGGCTCGCACCCATGTCCCCTGCATTGGCAGGCGGATTCTTAACCACTGCGCCACCAGGGAAGTCCTATGGGGCTTGTAGTTAATAATGTATCCGTGGGAAAGAGTTCTTGAGGTGTGGGGCGAGGACAGAGAGGAGGTTAAGGAGCCAGGATCAGGAGGGCTCCTTATTTGTGAGCAGTGTTTTGTTGTCGTTAGTATACTTACTGATACTCTTAATAAGAAAATATGCTTCTGAATTTAAACAAAAATACTTAAATGGTGTACTTCCTACCATTCTAAACATAGAATACCCCTAGTTGTACCAAAGGTTTAAAGGATAAAAATACAATCCTGTCTCAAGAGCAATAATTTTAAAATTCCTCAGATGTTGACATTATCTGGATCGAGTATCCTTAGTCTGGGACCCATGGACTCTGAAATTGTATGCATGATTTTTATATGTTTCTGGGGAAAGAGTTCATAGATTTCATTAAGGTATTTAAGAACTGCTAATCTATATATAAGAAGAAAACTAGTTATATAGCAAAAAATGCCTAATATTGGAGTATAGATTTTTTTTTGGCCACATCGCACGACATGCTGTATCTTAGTTCCCCGACTAGGGATTGAACCCATGCCCCCTGCAGTGGAAGCATGGAGTTGTAACCACTGGACCGCAAGGGAAGTCCCGGAGTATAGATTTTTAAGTCTGAGTATCAAGAGAATTTTGTGTTGATATGGCTAAAACATTAGCTAACATTCATGGCTTTGTTTTTTTCAGGGACAGAGTGTCTATGAAGAGAAATGAATATGTAGCTTTACCTGAATAGATGGGGAAGAGGGCCTTTAGGATGCTTAAATATTGCTTCTTTAAATTAGTTTTTAAAACTATTTTTGCTCCTGTTCTTAAATTCTAGTACATGACTCTCAACCCCTCTACTAAGAGGAAGAATACTGGATCTCCAGACAGGAAGCCCTCAAAGAAATCCAAGACAGACAACTCTTCTCTCAGTTCACCACTAAATCCTAAGTTATGGTGTCATGTACACTTGAAGAAATCCTTGAATGGCTCACCACTCAAAGTGAAGAACTCAAAGAATTCCAAATCTCCAGAAGAGCATCTGGAGGAAGTGATGAAGATGATGTCGCCCAACAAGCTACATGCTAACTTTCACATTCCTAAGAAAGGCCCACCTGGCAAGAAATCAGGGAAGCATAGTGACAAACCTTTGAAAGCAAAGGGCAGAAGCAAAGGCATCCTGAATGGACAGAAATCCACAGGGAATTCCAAATCTCCCAAAAAGGGCTTGAAGACTCCTAAAACCAAAATGAAGCAGATGACTTTGTTGGACATGGCCAAAGGCACTCAGAAGGTGACACGAGCCCCGAGGAATTCTGGGGGCACACCTAGGTCCTCTAGTAAACCTCATAAACATCTGCCTCCTGCTGCCCTCCACCTTATCGCCTACTACAAAGAAAACAAAGACAGGGAGGACAAGAAGAGTGCCCTGTCCTGTGTTATCTCCAAAACAGCTCGTCTCCTCTCCAGTGAAGATAGAGCTCGTCTCCCAGAAGAATTGCGAAGTATTGTTCAAAAACGCTTTGAGCTTCTAGAGCACAAAAAGAGATGGGCTTCTATGTCTGAAGAGCAGCGCAAAGAATATTTGAAAAAGAAACGAGAGGAGCTGAAAGAAAAGTTGAAGGAGAAAGCCAAGGAACGGAGAGAGAAAGAAATGCTCGAGAAACTAGAGAAACAAAAGCGGTACGAGGACCAAGAGTTAACTGGCAAAAACCTTCCAACATTTAAATTGGTGGATACCCCTGAAGGGCTGCCCAATACACTCTTTGGGGATGTGGCCATGGTGGTGGAGTTCTTGAGCTGTTATTCTGGGTTACTCTTACCAGATGCTCAGTATCCTATTACTGCTGTGTCCCTTATGGAAGCCTTGAGTGCAGAAAAGGGTGGCTTTTTATACCTGAATAGAGTGTTGGTCATCCTCTTACAGACCTTGTTACAAGATGAAATAGCAGAAGACTATGGTGAATTGGGAATGAAGCTGTCAGAAATCCCTCTGACTCTGCATTCTGTTTCAGAGCTGGTTCGGCTCTGCTTGCGCAAATCTGACATTCAGGAAGAAAGTGAGGGCTCAGACACAGATGACAACAAAGATTCAGCACCATTTGAAGACAATGAGGTACAAGATGAGTTCCTAGAAAAGCTGGAGACCTCTGAATTTTTTGAGCTAACATCAGAGGAGAAACTGCAGATCTTGACAGCACTCTGCCACCGGATTCTCATGACATACTCAGTGCAGGACCACATGGAAACCAGGCAGCAGATGTCTGCAGAGTTATGGAAGGAACGGCTTGCTGTATTGAAGGAAGAAAATGATAAGAAGAGAGCAGAGAAACAGAAACGGAAAGAAATGGAAGCCAGAAATAAAGAAAATGGAAAAGAGGAGAATGGGTTAGGCAAAGCTGATAGGAAAAAAGAAGTCGTGAAGTTTGAGCCCCAGGTAGATATGGAAGCTGAAGACATGATCAGTGCCGTGAAGAGCAGACGGCTGCTTGCCATTCAGGCTAAGAAGGAGCGGGAAATTCAGGAGAGAGAAATGAAAGGTAAAATCTTGTGTTGAGAGAAAAGGGGAAGCCCTTTAGAAGATAGTAGAAGGAAGGAAATTACTGAGGTAATGGTAGCGTCTTCGTTTGTCACAACTATTTAGTTATTTCTGTGTGTAATAACCCGACCCTTCTAGGTATGTTAGATTCTAGCAGGAGTGTTCAGCCTGGCATTCTGCAGTTAATGATAGTTTGACTTTGATTAGTGTGATGTTGGCATCTTTTCTGGCTTAGTAAAGGACCAAATCCACAAAGAGACATAGTGGAAATAACATATGACCTGGAAATGGACTGACTTGGGTACCTGCGACTTAGCTATAGTTCTTTGAGCAAGTTGCTTATCCACGCCGCAGTTTCCTCATATGCTTAAGATTGTCATAACAGATGAATGACAAGGTATTTGAAGCCCTCAGCACAGTTGCCAACTCAGATATTAATCTTTCCCTTATTAAGATGTAAGGAAATACAAATTTGGGGCTTTCATAGCACCATTAAGTCTGAACTTTTTAAAAAACAGCTTTATTAAGAAATAATTCACATACTATACTATTCATCCACGTTTATTGTACAGTTCATTGTTTTTTAATATATTCACAGATATGTGCAACCTTTATCATGGTCAATTTTAGAACATTTTCATCACCTCAAAAAGAAACCCCATGCCCTTTAGCTATACCCATCCTCCCCAGCCCTAAGCAATCACTGTCCACTGCTGTATCTGTGTATTTGCCTATTCTGATACATCGTATCAGTGGAGCTGTATAATAAGTATGTAGTCTTTTGTGACTGGCTTCTTTCACTTACCATGTTTTCAAGGTTCAGGCTGTAGCATGTCTCAGTACTTAATTCCTTTTTATGGCTGAATATTATTCCATTGTTTGGATATGTCACATTTTGTTTTTATCCATTTATCAGTTGATGAACGTTTGGTGTGGTTTAATCATTTTTGGCTATTATGAATAATGCTGCTACAAGCATTGGTGTACAAGTTTTTGTGTGGACATATGTTTTCATTTCTCATGTGTATATATACCTAGGGATGGATCTGCTGGATCATATGGTAACTATGTTTAACTGAGGAAGTCCTAGACTGTTTTTCAAAGTGGCTGCACAATTTTACATTCCTACCAGTAGTAAATGAGGGTTGTAATTTCTCCACTTGTCTGCATCTTTGCCAAAGCTTGTTATTCTATGATTCTGATTGTAGCCATTCTAGTGATTGTGAATTGGTATCTCATTGTGGTTTTGATATGCATTTCCTTGATGACTAATGATGTCATCTTCTCTTGTGCCTATTTGTCTTTTGTATATCTTCTTTGGAGGATATTAATTCAGATCTTTTGCCCATTTTCAAATTGGGTTATTTGTCTTTTTTTGTTTTGTTTTGTTTTGTTTTTGTGGTACACGGGCCTCTCACTGTTGTGGCCTCTCCCGTTGCGGAGCACAGGCTCCGGACGTGCAGGCCCAGCGGCCATGGCTCGCGGGCCCAGCCGCTCCGCAGCATGTGGGATCTTCCCGGACTGGGGCACGAGCCCGCGTCCCCTGCATTGGCAGGCAGATTCTTAACCACTGCGCCACCAGGGAAGCCCCTTTCTTTTTATTATTGAATTACAAGGGGTCTTTAAATAGTCTAGATACAAATCCCTTAAGGTACATGATCCAAAAACATTTTCGCCCATTTTGTGTGTTTGTTGTCTTTTTACTTTTTCTTTCTTTTTGCGGTATGCGGGCCTCTCACTGTTGTGGCCTCTCCCGTTGTGGAGCACAGGCTATGGACGCGCAGGCTCAGCGGCCATGGCTCATGGGTCTAGCCGCTCCGCGGCATGTGGGACCTTCCCGGACCGGGGCACAAACCCATGTCCCCTACATTGGCAGGCAGACTCTCAACAACTGCACCACCAGGGAAGCCCCTTTTTACTTTCTTGATGGTGTCCATTGAAGCACAAATTTTAAAAATTTTGATGACATCCAATTTATTATTTTTTTTTCTTTGGTTGGTTGTGGTTTTGGTGTCAAATCCAAGAATCTGCTGCCAAATCCAAGGTCATGAAGATTTACTCCTGTGTATTCTTCTAAAAGTCTTAAGAGTTTTAGCTCTTACATTTAGGTCTTTGATTCATTTTGAGTTAATTTGACTATAGACACATCAACTTACTTCTGGCTATGTGTGTCTTTACACCAATACCACAGTGTCTTGAATAGAATTGAGAAGCCAGAAATAAGTTGATTATTGATGTAGAGAAACAAGAAACAGAATATTATAAATATATAATATAATTATATATATATTTAAATTTTATTTATTTATTTGGCTGCGTCGGGTCTTAGTTGTGGTACGTGGGATCTTCATTGTGTCGCTCTGGCTTCTCTTGTAGTGGCACTCGGGCTTCTCTCTAATTGTGGCACATGGGCTCTAGAGCGCATGGGCTCAGTAGTTGCGGCACGCTGGCCTAGTCGCCCTGTGGCATGTGGGATCTTAGTTCCCCAACCAGGGATTGAACCCGCGTCTCCTGCATTGGAAGGTGAATTCTTAACCACTGGACCACCAGGGAAGTCCCTGTAATGTAATTATAAAATATGTAATAAATATCAATACTTTGCCAAGGATAGTATTTGAATTAGAGTTCAGGTCTTTTGATGTCTAGCTCAGTGCTGTAACCTCTGGAACTAAATTTGGTCCTTTTTTTTTTGATGACTTTCCCTAGATTGTTTTTTGTTTGTTTGTACCTGCAAGAGAAGGAGCTTTTCCTTTATTGTGTTTTGGCCATTACTCTTTTTTGTCATTGACCTTTGTACTGATTTCTACTGTAATCATTGTTTCAAACGTACAACTCTATTCAGGCTAGAAAGCCATTTATTAAAAGTAACAAATACCATACCGTTCTGTTTTGGGTTTTGTCCGCACTGTGCAGCTTGCGAGATCGTAGTTACTTGACCAGGGATTGAACCTGGGCCCACAGCAGTGAAAGCACTGAGTCCTAACCACTGAACTGTCAGGGAATTCCCCCATATTGGTTTTAAATAGATGAAATTTGACTTAAATTTTTAAGTAACATCTTTAGACTGATGCATTTTCCAGATTCTCGCTACATTGTGGATGTTGTCATCAGTAGAGTACCAGCAGTAAAATTGCTGGCATTGTAAATAGCAGTGCCCTTTACTTACAGTATCAAAATTTGTGACAGTTGTGGAAAAACTTAAAGATTCCTGGGTGTCTTTCATTATTGAGTGAAATTTCTATCTGGGTAGAATAAACTTATTAAATGAATGATCAGAAATAGATTAAAACTTTTTTTTCATCATTAACAGTAGCAACTTGCTGAATAACTCAAAGAATAGTATTAAAGAGGCAATAATTACTATTATCTGCTGATGCTTCCATGCCCTTGCTTTCTCACTCCTTTTTCTAAATTCCTCAGGACTGAAATATGTTTTATTTTGAAATAGCTATTTTGGTTTTATTCATCCTGATCATTTTGAGGATCCTGTGGCTGGTCCTGTCAGAAAATGTTTCAGTTTAAGGACTATTTTAACTTTACATTTAAAATTAATTATCAATAAAATAAAATTAATTTATTATAAAACTAATAAGTTAAATTTTGGAGAGAAAAGATTTTGCACTGAGTTGATGGCTGAGACATCACCAAAATTCAAAGAACATAGAAGGATCAGATAGAAATTGCTGCCTTACACATTATTTCTTATAACAGTTTAGAATTAGGAGAAGGAAACTAAGATTTCTACTTAATACCAGGCACGTTTCACTCCATATCTTATTTAAATTTGTAAGAGTAAAATTTACTAGGAAAAAGCTTGATTCATTTTATCTTTAACAGTGAAACTAGAACGTGAAGCTGAAGAAGAACGAATACGAAAGCACAAAGCAGCTGCTGAGAAGGCTTTCCAGGAAGGAATTGCCAAAGCAAAACTAGTCATGCGTAGGACTCCAATTGGTACAGATAGAAACCATAATAGGTGAGTTATTAAACTTAATTTTTATCATCTTTTAGGGCTGCTATATTGTTGCTAGTTTGTACTAAGACTAGACAAGCTTCCCTGTTCGTGGATATTGGAAACAGAATTGCTCATCACACATTTATTTGAATATTTACTGTGCCAAATGCTAGGGTTATGAAGTTAAAGACATGACCCTGTCCTCAAAGATACCACAGATATGAAGCTTAAATTATGGTGATAGGAGAAATGTAATCCTAATAGAAGTCTTTAAAAATGGTAAGATATTTTAAATGCATACATTGTGTGGAACCTAAAGTAGTGAAATATTAGAAGTTATAAAAATTACAGATATTAAATGGATCTCAAATTCCCAAAATTTTAGTATTCTGTGCTTTACTTCAGGATTTGTATCTGCTGAATGTTCAGTGATATTCTGTAATCATCTTCCTCAACAATGAAGTCATTCTGTGCTCATGATCTTTCACTAACACATTAATATGTGGTTGTGATTTGTAGATACTGGCTCTTCTCAGATGAAGTTCCAGGTTTGTTCATTGAGAAAGGCTGGGTACATGACAGCATTGACTACCGATTCAGCCATCACCGAAAAGACCATGCAGACTCTCCTGATGAGGATTACTGTCCCCGTAGTATGTATATCTATTAGTTAGTTTACCCTGCTCAAGTAGGGTCAATATTAAGACTGTCTTTCCTCTGTCACTTTTTTCACTTTCTAAATTTCTCTATTGCCTTCTTAGGTAGATTTATTTGAGTGAGGTGGGAAGATGTGACATGCATAGCAGAAGGAAGGAAACTTAACATTTGATTATCAACTTTGTTCCAGGCATAGCGTGAAAAGATAAAGAACTTGAATATTAGGATGTTTGGGTATTAGATTTATACAAGTAGTTTTCAAACTTTGTTCCTTTGAAGTCTCTTTGTAGGTACTTCAAGGGCTGGAATTGAGGTAAGGGGCCAAGAGGGTGGTTATGTGTTTTTTTCCTCCACTTTAAAAATTCATTTATTTAATATTTATGGAGCATCTCTTATTTGCCAACCAATTTTTCATGTGCTGTGATACAAGATGGCAAACAAGACATAAAAGGTTCTGAATGTCAATTAACTAAAATTCTAGTGAGGAGAAACACAGCAAATATGTAACTAGAAATAAGTGACTGAGAAGGGTCATAAGGGGCACTGATAATGTTCTTCTTCTTGACTTGGGTTCTGGTTACATGAGTATGTTCAGTTTGTAAAATAGAAAAGTGTACTTTTCTAAATATAGATATTTGTGTGTATATATTCTTTCTTGACCTATACATAGATGTGCGTGTGTGTATGTGAGTGTGTGTGTGTGTGTGTATGTGTGTGTATATATATGTATATATTTCTTTTTTTCCCCCCCAAGAAAAAATTTTAATTTAAAAATACCAGATGGTTAGGTTAGATCAAGTTTTCTCAGCCTCACTGTTGTTGACATTTTGGGCCAGATAATTCTTTGTAGTGGGGGGTTGTCCTATGTGTTGTAAGTTATTTAGCATCCCTGGCCTCTACCCGCTGGATGCCATTAGTGACAACCAGATGTCACCAGATATTGCCAAATGTTCTCTAGGAGGCAGCATGGCTTTCTGTTGCGAACCATTGCGTTAGATTATACATAAGCTTCTTTCCAGCTGTACTTTATATAACCTAATGAAAATTGCTTCTCAAAAAGTAGTTTTCTTTCATTTTAGAGAAACTCATAACCCAAACTTTTAAACTCACAGAATCATTAAATAAGGAAATTAGTATATAGCCCAAAACTTCAAATTTAAGGCATTTTCTTGTTGAATTATGTTATTTGTTAGATTGTAGTACTTAGTAGAAAAGTCTAGTTTTGGTAGACTTTGTAAATAACCAGGTGAGGGCAGTAAATACGAAGTTAGGATCTTCAGACTTGAGAGAGATTCCAGTGGGATGAAGGACTGTGATTTTATGTCTCAGAAGCTTAATGGCTATTTTCAGAAATCAGGTCCACACAGTTACAGCTCTCAGGAGAAGACTGGCATCTACATCTCTTCACTTCTAGAGCATCCTGGTGGATGTTGTTCCTTCATGTTTTCTAGTTCCAGCATGGCAGAGTTTCTTCAGAATTACCTGACTGAAAAGACTAAACAAGGTTATGTGTTAGTATTGCAGGGAAGATGCTGCAGGTTAAAGGGGAGAGAAGGGGAGTAGGGGAGAGAACCAATTGTAGAATTAGGTAAGGCCTCAAATACAGGCTTAAGATCTATCTATAGTAATGTCATATATTAATATACAGGAGATGGTTTACAAAAAAGCTAATCATATTTGACATTTGAAGCCTCCAGGGGTAAGTTTGTAGTAGTTTATATATTTCAGTTGTGTCTACTTCACCACAGATGCCTTTGTGCTAAGCATCACGTACAAGGAACAGATTATTTATTTGCTCTGAGACATTTAGTCATCTCTCTCCATTCTATTGCAATAACTTGTAATAGTCTTAAACTTTGCCTGTTCAGCTGTATAGAGAGCAACTGTCTCAGATGATGTGCTTGTATGTAAGATGTTTAAGAGAAATTAGCATCTATTATACCTGTGGATATATTTAAGAGGCAGCATATGTGTTATTGGTTGTTGAATTTGCACTGTGTACTGCTTAGGTTTGAAACTAGGAATTGAGTATGTACTATATTCAGCCTAATGTATAAATTTTTCTTAGGTAAGAAAGCAAACCTAGGCAAAAATGTAAGCATGAACACACAACATGGACCAGCTACAGAAATTGCTGTAGAGACCACTATACCCAAACAGGGACAGAATCTATGGTAATGTGAGCATTCATCTGGTTGCTCTTTCTTTTTCTTTTTCAATGTTAAGAAAATAATTTATATAGTGAAACCCAGTGAGTTAGTGATTATCTATTAAGAGCATTTTGTGTGATTTTGATTTCTTGGATCTGTAAGCTCATTGCTTTAAAGGCAGACTTGATTTTTTTATAAGAATATATCTGTTTGTTTTAAGGTTTAGAATTTTATTTTTTCCTTGTAATGTAACTTTGTATATTATATGATAGATCTTACATAGCATTGGAAATGCCTTTCAGTCTGCTTGGCAATAGAAGTATTTAGGATTTTCATCTTTATTAAAGAAAAGGAATTGTAAATATAGCCATTAATCTTCCTTTGTGTCTATCCTGCTTTTAGGCAGGGAGCTAGGTTTTGAGAGGGTCCCTTCTACTTTTGTGATTGCATTAACTGCTTTAGCTGTGATCACCTTTAGTTTAATGACCTTTTGTCTTTTATTTTATTTTATTTTTTTTTTGTCTTTTATTTTTTGATATAACTTTACTCTGTGAAAGGGATATGGACAAGTGTGCCTATTTACTTTATAAAATTTGTCTCATATTACTTTTTATTTATTTATATGTTTGTTTGTTTGCTTATTTATTTATTTGGGCCTGCTCTGAGCGGTATGTGGGATCTTATCTTAGTTCCCCGACCAGGGATCGAACCCATGCCCCCTGAAGTGGAAGCCCGGAGCCTTAACCACTGGACCGCCAGGGAGGTCCCCTCATATTAAGTTTTAGTAGGAAACATTGGCTTCAGTGTCCTAAGATAAAGTTAACATTAGGTCTCATGGAAACAGTAAATTGTTCTACTTCTGAGCAAGGTTGGAATTCTGCTTTCCCAACTCCCACCACCAATCCTAGATCCCTTTCTTAATGTTTGATTCTTCCCTTTTTTTTCAGAGTTAACAGGGGTTTTTTTTGGTTTTTTGTTTTTGTTTTTTTGCCCCTACAGGTTTTTATGTGATAGTCAAAAGGAACTGGATGAGTTGCTAAACTGCCTTCACCCTCAGGGAATAAGAGAAAGTCAGCTTAAAGAGAGACTAGAGAAGAGGTAAGGGTTTTCATCTCGCTCCTCATATCTCCTCTTCAGCATTAGATATTATACATGCCTTAGGGGTTTTTTTGTTGTTGTTGTTTATCCATAAAAGCTTAAGTAAAAATTTTAAAAGTCTGTAACTCTTTTATGTTCTTGTTGTTTGGTATTTTCTTTTAAAATATTTATTTATTTTGGCTCCGCGGGGTCTTAGTTGCAGCACGTGGGATCTTCGCTGTGGCTTGTTTAGTTGTGGTATGCAGGATCTTTAGTTGTGTCATGCAGGCTTCTTAGAACTAAGTGGCATGCGTGTAGGATCTAGTTCCCCGACGAGGGATCGAACCTGGACCCCCTGCATTGGGAGCATGGAGTCTTACCCACTGGACCACCAGGGAAGTCCCATTGTTTGATATTTTCTGGACACCTCATGCTTGTTTGGAAAAGTATGCTTTTAAACGATGTATATACAAGACAGCAGGATTATTCATTGACTAACACGCCATACACCAGACTGAGAGCCTGATTGTAGTTAGGCAGCCTTGTAAGTGCAGTTCCACATTGGTTGGTATTCAGAAGTATTCTGTCGGTATCCAGAGTAGCACCAAAAATGAAAACAACCTAAATATTCATCAGCTGATGAATGGATAAACAAAATGTGGTATATCCATAAATTCAGCCATAAAAAGGAACAAAGTAATGAAATATCCTAGAAAGTGGGCAAACATTTTGCTGAGTCAAAGAAGCCAGACATAGAAAGGCCACATATTGTGTGATTTCATTTATATGAGACATCCACAATAGGCAAATTTTTTTTTTTTTTTTTGGCCGTACGGCGGGCCTCTCACTGTTGTGGTGTCTCCCGTTGCGGAGCACAGGCTCCGGACGCGCAGGCCCAGCAGCCATGGCCCACGGGCCCAGCCGCTCCGCGACATGTGGGCTCCTCCCAGACCGGGGCACGAACCCGCGTCCCCCACATTGGCAGGCAGACCCTCAACCACTGTGCCACCAGGGAAGCCCCACAGTAGGCAAATTTATAGTCAGAAAATAGATTAGTGGTTGCCAGGGGATGAGGGACGGGGAGAATTGAGAGTGACTGCTAACCCTTATGGGATTTCTTTATGGAGTGATGAAAATGTTTTGGAATTAGGTAGTTTTGATGCTTCTAAAGTGTGAAAACCACTGAACGTATAGGCTTTAAAATGGTGAGTTTAATGTTATGTGAATTATATCTCCAAGAGAAACCACACACAAAAAAACCTGCCTACAAAATTAGCATCAATATCAGTGCCGTCTAGATTTGCTAGTGTCCCTCCTGTTCTAGCAGTTGTTTCTATCAAAACTGGGATAGGTTTTGCCTTAAGGCCACCTTTAATATCTGCATGCTTTCATGCTGGAATTTAGGTTTAATTGAGGAGAGAAGGAAAATACTGTTCAGTACATACTCTGCAATTTTGAGACACTTTTGAGAGTGATAATGGGTACATCATTGGTTTTGGTCCACTGCTTAATGTATAAATGAATTAAAATTGTATTCAGAATCGTCCTGTCTTGATAACACTTAGATCAAAGAAGAAAATAAAGGGGAAATTATGTGGTAGAAGGCAGTGAAAGCAGAATCCTTTATAAGAACACCAGTGAGACACAATGTATAGTCAGAGGAAAATAATATTAAAACTCATTATTAAGCATGAAAAGGGAACTTAGTACTCAACTTCGATGACCTTGAACATTAGTTTTTGGTGTAAGAAGCCAACAGTGAAGCTTATGGCGAATCCAGGGTAGAGAGTCTTACTAGAGTCTTTATTACTGTGACCTCAAAAGGTTAATCTTCAGTGTGAAAGTGAACTCTGAAGGTCCTTGTGTAGGTTTTCAGCTCAAATTCATGTTTCTTCTGTGTTGTGAAGAATCCAGGCAGACAATTTAAAGTTTGTCTCCGGTTGGTAGCAATTTCTGGCAACTAACATAGGCAGATGCACACTCTCCCTGGAGGAGCATAACTTCAAACCAGGCCTCAAAGAATTTCCACAGATAAAATATCAAGAAACTCTTGGTAAAAAAAAAAAAACAATAAGCACCCCAAAAAAACCACACAAACCAGTTACCATGAATGAGAGCTAGGTAAAGAAACATACTTCAGATACTGGAATTACCATATACAGAACAAAATGTGTGTTTTTTAAATGAATCAAGGATAAGAGAAATTTGAAATTTGGTATGAGAAATATGAGACTATTAAACGAGAGATGAAAAGGATCTAAATAAGTCTTCTAGAAATAAAACATGTCATTCAAGTAATTGAAATTAATAGACCATTTTTTAAAGTTCCTTTATTCCTCTTCCCCTTTGCCTCAACTTTTCTAGGTACCAGGACATTATTCATTCTATTCATCTGGCCCGGAAGCCAAATTTGGGTCTAAAATCCTGTGATGGCAACCAGGAGCTTTTAAACTTCCTTCGTAGTGATCTCATTGAAGTTGCAACAAGGTTACAAAAGGGAGGACTTGGTTATGTGGAAGAAACATCAGAATTTGAAGCTCGGGTAAGAATATAAGGAAAACACCCTTTGAAATATTACTCATGGAAACTCGATTTGGAATTGTTCCCTGATATTGTTCTTGACTTTCCTAGATGACCCTGGGAATCATATTTGCATTTGTCTTGAAAGACACATGTGGAACCCTAAATTCTCTATGTACATATGATACTTTTCCTTTGTTATATTCTGCTGATATCCAGGAAAATCTAGTATTTGGCTCAGAACCTTTGTTCAAAAAGAGCTTTTCTATTAAGTTGAATGAAAACTAGTCCTGGAGTCTTAGTCATATAACATTATTTAACCTATCCATTCCCATGTACCTGTCCATTCCCATGTGATGCCTGTGCTGTAAGGTATGAAACATTTGTGTATCTTGCTTTTGTTCATTCTCTATACTTGATCAGCTTAGTTATACTTGTGTTCAGCAGCACTCATGCTGTTAAACAGGTACATTTCAGTGAAGGCACTTTTGTACTTAAGGACCCTTAAATATTATAGCTGAAACAGTTCAAGAGACCCTGTGTTCCACATTAGATTTTAGGTAACAAAGCTGGAGAAAAGATTGGAGAACACTGTCCATGAGTTATCACTGTAAAAATTTTTTTGTTAATTTTAAATAATAAAGTCCACGTAACTCCAAACATTAATATTTGTCTTTTCAAATTGTTCATTTGCATTATAACTGTGTTAATAGTTGTGTGATTTTTATGAGCAGTTGAACCTCCCACTGCCCTCCAATTTTCCCTCATTTATAAATACTTTCCATTTCTTTTAATCTTTAATGTCACTTTGGGGTACATAATAACACATGGAGTTGATATCGTAAATCTTTTACTGCCAGACTTTTGTATTTCTATTTCTTTGCTATTAGAATTAACAAATTATATATGCATCTTATATATGTAACTTTTTTTCATTAGTCTGGTTATGAATTCTTGGTACATTACCTGGGAAAAAGGTTTAAACATCTTATTGTTCTTAAAGATTTTTTTTTAGGAATTACTCAACCAAAAGAATTTCACCTGTTTCAAACATTACAGTTACTTTTTTGTTTATTTAGTAAATATCTATCAATAACCTACTTTGTGCCAAACCCGGGCCCACACCTTGCTAACGTTGGATTATCATCATTCTTTGTTTCTCTTTGTAGTTATAAAATGGTGGGGGGTTTTTTTGTTTTTGTTTTTGTTTGCGGTACGCGGGCCTCTCACTGTTGCGGCCTCTCCCGTTGGGGAGCACAGGCTCCGGACACGCAGGCTCAGCGGCCATGGCTCACGGGCCCAGCTGCTCCGCGATATGTGGGATCCTCCCAGACCGGGGCACAAACCCGCTTCCCCTTCATCGGCAGGCGGACTCTCAACCACTGCACCGCCAGGGAAGCCCCTAAAATGGTATTTTTTTAATTGGCATGTGTTGTGTGACTGAGAAGGTAGTTTCAGTTCTTAAGAGCATGATTTGGATCAAAGTGATTTAGTTTATGCTTCCTCATCCATAAAATAAATGTGAGGCTTAGATGAGATCAAGTATGTAAAATTATCTGGCTTATAGGTTGTAAGCTGTTAGGTTGGTAAATTTTTACTTTCCTTCTCAGTTTTTCTTTGCCTTGAGACTGTCATTTGCACGTAGTAGGCACTCAGTCACTGAGTGTATGAATGAGTTCAGTAACTTCCTTTAAGTAGAGCAAGTTTCAGCCTCCCATGGATCCCTTCATCAGGGAAATCCAAGTAGTCGGCTACTTTCAAATGCATAAGCCATCCATTGAACTGAGGAACCCAGTTAAATTAATGTTATGTGACCAAGTTGGGTCTAGGTTGATTTGAATTTAATCGAGGATTGTCTATTTCATCTTTCTCTTGGCCTTTTACTCAGTCTGGTTTTTAAATCTTTTTCTGTAGGTGATCTCACTAGAGAAACTGAAGGATTTTGGCGAGTGTGTGATTGCCCTTCAAGCCAGTGTCATAAAGAAATTTCTCCAAGGCTTCATGGCTCCCAAGCAAAAGAGAAGAAAACTCCAAAGTGAAGATTCAGCAAAGACTGAAGAGGTGGATGAAGAGAAAAAAATGGCAGAGGAAGCAAAGGTATTTAGCTAATGAAGATGTAGTTTTATGACTGCGTAGAAGTATGTGATCTGGTTTTAAAATTATCTAACCCTATGCTTTTTAGTTACATAAGCACTGTTCCCTAGCCAGTGTTTGATCTTTATCGCTTTCTCCAAATGTTGTAGTTTTCAAACTGGTCTGTGGAGCACAGCCCTGCCTGTAAAGCTGGATAGTGTGTTAGAGTCCCCCCTCCCACTTTACCAGAGCTAATTCCTTTTTTTAAAAGGTGGTGGTTTTTAAACTTTTAAGAATTGTAAAATATACATAATGAACAACTTAGCCACTTTTACATGTGTGGTTCTGTGTCATTAAGTACATTCACGTTGTTCTGTAACTATTACTACCATCCATCTCCAGAATTTTTTTATCTTCCCAAAGCAAAACTATGCCCTTTAAACACTAAACTACCCATTTCACCCTCCTGCCCAATCCCTGGCAACCATCATTTTCCTTCTTTGTCTATGAATTTGACTACTCTAGGTACCTCATATAAAGTGGAATCATACTGTATTTGTCCTTTTGTGACTGGTTTATTTAACTTCCTCAAAGTTATCTACATTGTAGCATATGCCAGAATTTCCTTCCTTTTTAAGACTGAATAATATTCCATTGTGTGTATAGGCCATATTTTGTTTATTGGTCCATCGGTGGACACTTGGGTCACTTCCACCTTTTTTTTAATTTTTATTTTATTTATTTATTTATTTATTTTTGGCTGCATTGGGTCTTTGTTGCTGCGCGTGGGTTTTCTCTAGTTGCAGTGAGCGGGGGCTACTCTTCGTTGCGGTGCGCGGGCTTCTTATGGTGGCTTCTCTTGTTGCAGAGCACGGGCTCCAGGCACGCAGGCTTCAGTAGTTATGGCATGCAGGCTCAGTAGTTGTGGCTCTTGGGCTCTAGAGCACAGGCTCAGTAGTTGTGGCTCACAGGCTTAGTTGCCCCGCGGCACATGAGATCTTCCTGGACCAGGGATTGAACCCGTGTCCCCTGCATTGGCAGGCGGACTCTCAACCACTGTGCCACTAGGGAAGCCCTACCTTGTGGTTTTGATTTACATTTCCCTAGTAATTGGTGATGTTGAGCATCTTTTCATGTGCTTATTGGCTGCTTATCTTTTGGGGGAAATGTCTTTCTGCGTCATTTGGCTATTTTTAAATTTCTTTGTGGGGGTGGGGTGGGGAGATGTGTGGGTTCCTTATATGTTCTGAATATTAATCCTTTATCAGATACATGATTTGCAAATATAATCTCCCATTTCGTGAGCTGCTTGTTCAGTTTTTTTTTTTTTAGCCGTGCCGAGCAGCACGTGGGATTTTAGTACCCTGACCAAGGATTGAACCCCTGCCCACTGCAGTGGAAACGCGGAGTCCTAACAACTGGACTGCCAGGGAATTACCTGCTTTTTCATTCTGTTGATGGTGTCTTTTGACGCAAAAAGTTTTAAACTTCGATGAAGTTCAACTTACCTGTTTTTTCTTTTTTTGCCTCTGCTGTTGGTGTCAAATCCAATGTCATGAAGCTTTCCTCCTGTATTTTATTCTATAGGTTTTATAGTCTGAGCTTTTACATTTAGATCTTTGATCCATTTTGAGTTAATTTTTGTATATAGTATAAAGTAAGGGTCCAACTTCATTTTTTTGTATGTGTATAATCCAGTTTTCTGGGGTTTTTTATTTTAGAAGTAGCTCATTGTAAGTAAATCAAATGTGAGAGGTAGATACAATATGAGACAATTCCCATTTTAGTTTTGCCACACACCCCCCCCCCAAGGACATCACTCTTTAATAGTTTGACGTGTTTCTGTGTACATACAAAGATAGTTTTGTTGGATTTTTACAGAATGGAACCCTCTGCATAATATTCTGCAGTTTTTCACTCGTCAGCATATCCTAGGCATCTGTCCTCTCGCTCTGTCAGTCCGCATAGATCATCCTGGTATTATTTGGGTGTTTTTGGTTGTTGTTTGTTTTGTTTTGTTTTTTTAACATCCTAATTCCTTATTGATGAACATTATGCTGTCTCTGGTTTTTCTTTTTTAGGATAATTAGCAGCTCCATTTTTTTCTGTTTTGTGTATTAGATTTCTGCTTAAGATTACTTGTGAAGAAAAGAATTTGAAAATACTACATTAAGGGAGCTGTCCCAGCCATTATCCAGTGGAATACTTTCCCTTGTTTTTGACTTCCCTCCCTCCCTCCCTCCTTTCCTTTCTTTCACAAACATCTGGTAAAGGCTTGCCTGTGCCAGTCATTGTGCAAAAGTCTGGGGGTTTTGATCATAAGTAGAAGCCGGAAGTCCTTGCTCTCAAGGAACTCTGAATGTGAGAGATGGTTGGAGTAGAGTGACAAGTATGTTGAGAAAGAGCAGTGCTTGGCTCTCCTGTGAGGGATACCAGGGCAGCTTAGAACTTCCCAGAGAAGAGAATCTATCAGCTGGATTTTTGAAGAACAGGTAGAAATTAATTAGGTTGTGGAAGGGGGGTGGGCATAATGTTTGTTAGGTTGAGCTGAAATTGCCTTCTCATCATTGACAGCTGGTCCTTGTTTTGCCCTCTGAGTTTACACAGAATGAGTTTACTCTCTAAAGGTCCTCTGGTAGTCGTACATAGTTGTCATGTTCCCCCTGGGTTTCTTCCTGAGGCCAAGAGTGATATGTGATACAGGAAAGAACATGTTGGGTCAGAGGTGAGTAGAGAACTAAGATTCAGTTAGGTAAACGTTTAACTATTAATTCATGGCATAGACTCAGAGATTTCACACATGTAAAGTCTTTATTGAATTTGTTACAATATTGCTACTGTTTTATGATTTGGATTTTTGGCCGGGGAGATATGTGGGATCTTAGCTCCCCAACCAGGGATGGAACCCAGGCTCCCTGCATTGGAAGGCGAAGTCTTAACCACTGAATCGCGAGGGAAGTCCTAGTATTTTTCTTGATGTGATCTTTCCTTGCCATTTCTTGACTCAATAACATTTTTCTTCTCATTGGGAACTAGTAGCTGTAGAGTTCTCATTTAAGTTCTTTTTTAGTATTTAACCCCATAGCGAAGTAACCTCTTTTTAGCTTGTCATATGAGACGATTCTTAGATTGATTGGGGAGGAAAATATGAGCACTTTGCAGATTTAACCTTGAGGCCCAGACACACAGTACACAAATGGAAAACATGGAAGAGTTTCTTGGAAAATCAATTAGGCTGCCTACTAAGTAGTTCAGCAATGTTCTCCATTAAAATGGCATCATGCCCTGCAGTTCCCCACCGAAGGTCAGCCTTGCCACAGCTCTGAAATTTTCCACTGTCCTTTGCTTTGAAGGTTTCCACTTAGCATGGGCCAGGGTTTTTTCAGTTGGCACTAGGTTGTTGCATGAGCTAATATCAGTCCCTAATCTGTGCTTCAGTTTCCTTATTTGAAAAAGTAGATTATCTCTCAAATCCCTTTTTGTAATAGTCAATTATTTCAAATATTTAATTTTTTTTTCATTTTCTTGCATTAAATGGGAAAGACGTATAATTTGGCCAAATCCTGGGTTCTGTTAGACTCTCTTTTTGCTTTGGATGCATTTGTCCCTGATTATCTGTTTTTCCATTTTAAACGTTCTTTTATGGAAGAATATGGTCTGAAGCCTCATTATATTCTTGCCAAGATATATTGCCTTTTTACTGTTAGGTAAAGGGATTAATGGTGACTTGCACATAAGGTGGCTTCCCCTTGATTTTGTTATACGCACTTCTACCACTTCTAACTAGGTCCCAACTTCATTTAAATATGCTAAAGAATTTGACTTTTTCATCAGCTTTGTGTGTCCAGCTTCCCAGCAGTACTGCAAAACAATATTTACTTGATGCTACCGTGTTGTATGTCAGAACTTTATCTTGCTGCCGTTCCTGTGTTTTTAAAAAGTCTTCGATATGGTGGGGGTTTTTTGTTTTGTTTTTAATGTTCTGGACTGGAATTTTGTGCAGTGGGAGGCTACTTAAGATGTTCTTTAAAATCTGAGTGCCTATTGTTTTCGCCCTCGAAATTAGAGGCTAGCTGGAGACGAGGCTGGTCTAGATGGATAACTCAGTGGATAAAACAGGATCTAATGTATAATGCCAGGAGCGTTGGATTGGGGATTGGGAGACCTGGCCCTAAATTGCTGTGAGACCTTGGGCAAACTTTCTTTTCACGAAAAATAATAAATGAACATTACACACATGTGCACAGACATTCATAGCAGTGTTTGTTATTCAGCATAGTCAAAAAGCAGAAACAGTCCAAATGTCTGCCAACTAATGAATGGATAAACAAAATGGATGTATTACTCAGCAGTTAAAATGGAGTGAACTGCTGTTACATGCTGGGATGTGGATGAAGCTAGAAAACATTATGCTCAGTAAAAGAAGCCAGTCACAAAAGGCCACATGTTATATGAAATGTCAGAATAAGTAAATCTATAAAGCAAAAGAAGATTGTGGTTGCCTAGGGCCGGGGAAGTGGTGGGTTAGGGTAGGGAATGGGGAATGACAAGGTTTCTTTTTTGGGTGATGAAAGTGTTCTAAAATTAAGATTATGTTGATAGTTGTACAACTCTGCAAATATATGAAAAGGCATTGACTGTACACTTTACAGGGGGAACTTGTTATCGATAGTATATAAATTATATCAGTAAATCTGTTTTTAAAATGAGGCTAAATAAAAAAAAAAATGAGGCTAAATAAGCTTATTCTCAAGATCTCTTCCAGTTTTTTATATATATATATATAAATTTATTTTATTTATTTTTGGCTGTGTTGGGTCTTTGTTGCTGAGCGCGGACTTTCTCTAGTTGCGGCGAGCGGGGCCTACTCTTCATTGTGGTGCGCGGGCTTCTCACTGCGGTGGCTTCTCTTGTTGTGGAGCACGGGCTCTGGGCGCACGGGCTTCAGTAGTTGTGGCTCATGGGCTCTAGAGCGCAGGCTTAGTAGTTGTGGCACACGGGCTTAGTTGCTCTGAGGCGTGTGGGATCTTTCCGGACCAGGGCTTGAACCCATGTCCCCTGCATTGGTAGGCGGATTCTTAACCCCTGCGTCACCAGGGAAGCCCCTCTTTCAGATTTTTGTTTGTTTCTTTTAATGAGGCCACATGTGCTGGGTGTTCAGATTTTATAATTTATAGGAAATAAGTAAAAAGCAGTACTGTATACTGATGATTTTTTTTGTGTGTGTGGTACGCGGGCCTCTCACTGTTGTGGCCTCTCCCGTTGCGGAGCACAGGCTCCGGATGCGCAGGCTCAGCGGCCATGGCTCATGGGCCTAGCTGCTCTGTGGCATGTGGGATCTTCCCGGACCGGGGCACGAACCCATGTCCTCTGCATCAGCAGGTGGACTCTCAACCACTGCGCCACCAGGGAAGCCCAACTGATGATTTTTTTAATGCTTTTGTTGCATCTGACTGTCCACTAGAGGACAGCAAAGCCCATTTTAACCATTCCTTGGCTAATTGAGTGTTCTCAGTAACACTCTTTTAGGAACCAAACCTGAAATTCTTAAATATATGTTCCACTGAATGAAGAGATTTGCATTAATTATTACAGTAAGAGAATCTGTGGTACCGTATATGTCAGCTCTCCATTACATTAGGGGAGAAGACCTGCAAGGCACCTGTGATTGTAGATCTCACATCCTACTGAGGAGCTCTGAAAAGGGAAGGAAGGAAATTGTATTTCAAAGGCAGATGTTGAAATATCTTCACTGCAGGTTGGAGTAAGGAATGAGTCAGTTTCCATTAGAACTTTAGCAGCCTCTTAAATAGATTTTTTCGATGTGTTTGTTACTTATCCTCATTATTCATAAATTTATACACACAAGACTCTCAGTGGTTCTCTGTTTCTATAGGAAAGGGAATAGACAGCCTTTGGTCCCCTCCCTGAACTCTCACACTACAGCTTCAGAAGTAGCTCAACTGTCTTTGTCCCTTGGCAGCTCATTTTCAAATTGAGCTGTGGCCTTTCAGGGATAACGGGCCTTTCTTAAAGGAGGAAGACTATTACTTAAAATAGGCTTTTTGCCTAGGACAGGGCAGTGAAACCAAGCAGTGCTGTTGTCAGTTAGCTAGAGCTAGCCAGGTTGTATAATAAAAGTAGCCAGCATGGCTAACTTTAGTTCAGTCATGACTGAGTTAAGCAGTATGACCTCCACAAGGTAGATGAGAGTGAGATAACCTAGTCTCTCAGCTTCTGGTATACTGCCGAAGCTTTACCTTGTCCAGCTCTGTTGTATTTTCTGACTGTCTGAGAATGATGTCCCCTATAATGGCATTTGTTTAAATGGATGCTCACCTAATTGTTTAGGCTTTTTTAGTGCTTTGAAAACATCCCCAAAAGTCACCTTTTAATTAATAAAACAGCAATACAAATAAATGAATTATCCTAAAATGGCATTTTTGTTCCTCCTCAGAATGTATATTTTATAGAGGGAGGGTTGAAAATTCCTAATTACATTTTTCTCCATTCTCTTTTACTTTGCTAATTCTAAATTAATTTGCATTTTCTGATGAAGAGTGGAGACAGTGTGGATTATGCTGAGAGTAACTGCCCAGAATGAAATCAGGCCAACCCCTGGGACTTTACAGATTTCACTTAAGTTAGAAGTTGGTGATAAAGTCAAGAGAATATTTCATATCAGTACTTAATACTTTTAAGGATTATAGAATGCTTTATAGATACTATTTACTATTTCTTGGCCCTATAATCTGGGATTATGGTACATATTAGTGCAGAAACTGATAATCTTACTGACCAAGCTACATGACATTGTTGCATACTAGCATTATTTACACAGTACAAGTGTTCCTGCTTTTAAATGATACTGAATCTTTAAGTGGATTTCACTAGAAGTGACATGTTTCTAGTCATTTCCCCCTCCTTGAATTCTTTGTGTGACCTCTGGCAACTTTTTTCCACCCTTCCGAGCCTTGGTTTCTTCTGTAAGATAAATGGGTTAGACCAGAGGAGCTCTAGGAGGTGAATGTATCAGGATGCTCTCGTATCTTTACCGAGTTGTAGTCCTCTCTCTGTGTATACTGTCAGTATTATGTGAAAAATCCACATTTCATGTCTTTGAAGTCATTGTAGTAATGCTGGCCTGGTTTGGTCTCTGTTTAGGTCGCATCTGCTCTGGAAAAATGGAAGACAGCAATCCGTGAAGCTCAGACTTTTTCCAGAATGCATGTTCTGCTTGGGATGCTTGATGCCTGTATCAAATGGGATATGTCAGCAGAAAATGCTAGATGCAAAGTTTGTCGAAAGAAAGGTATATTTAAATCAGAGTTGTTTATCTGAGTGTATTAGGCACTAGGACTTCCATTTCCAAGATCTTTTATCCCTCAAGAATTCTGTGTACACAACTTTTAAATGTGGTGGTGGTGGTCCAGATTTTACCTTCTCCTGAAAGCCCATAAAATGCTAGTCGTTAAAGTCACACGCTCGCAAATCACAGCAGGCCCTTTGTGCCTCAGTTTTGAGTATAAAATAAGAGCAGTTGATCTCGCCAATTCTTAGATTTTCTATAGGGAACAAATTAGTTTTAACTAAAAATTTAAATCTCTCATTATCTCTTAATTTTACTCATCCATGAAGTAAGGTGGGTGCTACCAGTAGAGGGCAGTATTTGAACGTTGTGAAGAATAGTCGGGTTTGGACCTTCTGGCATGGAATCCTACAGAGCAAAGCATTTGGACTGTTTAATGCTGAGAACTTTTAGAGCCCCATTATGTGTAAAAGGAACTAGATGGCTAAAAGCCCCCCAGTGGTTGACTTCTCAGTGGCTAAAGCTGTTTTGTGATTTACTTTACAAGGATGAAAAGACCTATGTAAAATCATTCAGTTGCTCTAAAAACTGATGTAGAATGACGGTTGGAGAGGGGAAGTTATCATTTAAATTGGTTTGGTGTATTTTCAAATGTAGGGAAACCGAATGGCTTAGGAGAACAATATCAGATATGAATCGGGAAGCATTTGTGTCATCGGGGAGGAGGAGGAAGGGCAAAAAATGTAATACTTCATGGGAGATTCGTTTCTTTTTTTTTTTTTTTTTTTTTTTTTTTGGTTTCGG
>NW_020173405.1:1606360-1617594 GCF_003031525.2 Neophocaena asiaeorientalis asiaeorientalis
CCCGTGTCCCCTGCATCGGCAGGCGGACTCTCAACCACTGCGCCACCAGGGAAGCCCCTGGGAGATTCGTTTCTTAGTGGGACAGGGGCAGCAAAAATCTCCTGCTACTGCTTGATTTTTTGCTATCTCCTAGTAAATGTTAACTGTTGTCTTCCAGCCCGGAGAAGATTTGGGGATATAAGTTAGAAGACCTGAACCCTAAATTACCTATAGTCTAGTTAATGCTACATTTCTTTTCAGAAGATGACTGCGTTTTTTTAAAATGGGGTAGCAGTGTACTAGGATGTTTGTTCTTCCATTGGGTTAATTGAGGCTGAGCAGCTCTTCCTTACAGCTCACTGACTACTGCCCCACTCCCTACAGTGCTGTACAAGTTTATCTCCTTGCAGGTGAGGATGACAAGCTGATCTTGTGTGACGAGTGTAATAAAGCCTTCCACCTGTTTTGTCTGAGGCCGGCCCTCTATGAAGTACCAGATGGTGAATGGCAGTGCCCAGCCTGCCAGCCTGCCACTGCCAGGCGCAACTCCCGTGGCAGGTGAGAATTTCTTCTTTTAAAAACAAATAAATTAATAAATAGCTGTTATACTTGAGCTTGGGTCATTCAAACTGAATGATGCTGAGGAGCTTTAAGTTCATCTTTTGTGTGCAGAGCCCCATCATTTAAGGTATTACAGTGGGGGCTCAAAGGGCTCTGATTTAATTTTAGCTTAATTGTCAACATTTCTTGTTTTCATTACCAGCTGTGTTTTATGTCTTCTTGGTCATACGTTCTTCTCAAATAACATATCCTTTGTTTGCTTCCACTTCGCCCACTTCTTAATTTGTGATGACTTCTGCAGCCAGTCACTGCTAAAAATCCTGAAACTCACTACCTTCCGTACCTGTACCTACTTTTCCTTCCTTAGCATGATTAGAATTTTGGTGTCAACTTGGTGTCTTCCTCTCCCCCGTCTCCATATTCATTTAACTTGCCAGATGTTATCAATTCAGTGTCTAGATGTCTTAATGAGTCAGCATCCTGATGTCCATTCCCCATGGTCCCTGCTGTCATTTGGCCCTCTCCATCTCTCATCTGGGCTCCTTCAGTGGCTTCTCAGCTCTACCTCATATCTTCCTCCCTCTTATCCATCCAGCTTTTATGGTGATACCAGAATGGTTTACATAAGACAAAGATTTGCTTATGTCACTGTTGTGTTCAAAAACTTCGATCTTCCCCCTGCCTCTAGAGTAAAGTCCAAACTCCCTAGCCTAGCTTTTGAGACTCTCATTATGTAATACTAGCTGATGTTTTTATAAGCCCTTGTTCCCATGTTTGTGTGCTTGTTACAGGCTGTTCATTGTGCATCCTTGCCTCTTGTGCTTTCCTCCCAGCTGGGAATATTCCCTGTCCCCAGAACTCCCACCTGGCTAAACTGACCATGGCCTACCTAAAATTTCACTGCTTTTTGGAAACATCCTTACATCCTTAGGATTAATTGTTCCTCCTCTGTGTTCCAGTTCAGCTTTCCATGTCCAAAGTTGTTTTTTGATGCATCTTGCCTTTTTGGTCAGTTTTATCCACAGCTGTCTTCCTATGAGATTGTTTCTGCCCTGAGAGTAGAGGTGGTGCTTTGTTCTTCATCTTCATCCCAGTAAGGCCAAACATAGGGCCTTGTAAAGAGGAGATGCCTAATGTTTGCTAAAGTTAATAACGTTGTTTTCCACGTTGAAATTTGAGGTTGTAGAAGAGCAGCTTGTAGCAGTCTGGCTTGGTGTCTCTTTGAAAGGTCAGAGCTGTTTGATCCTGACCCTGCCTAACAGCATTACTCGGTTATTTCTCACTCCATTCCAGCTACACTTAGAGAGATGAGGCTGCCGCTCTGAAATGGTGAGGCTTTGGACCAGCTGTTCTGAGCTGGGATTACCAGTGCTTTGATGTTATGGTCATCTGCAAGCTGTTTCAGCTCCTGGAAGGGGGCCATCAAGGTGGAGTAACACCTGTCTGGGCTGTTTATCCTTTCAGTCCACCCCAGCACTGGGGACAACTTTTAATACCTGAAATGTTACATTATCTGGCTGTTTTTGTGAGACAGAAGGAACAGAGTTTTGTTTTGTATGTTGAGGGGTGGGGGTTGCATTTTGGTCTTGGTTTTTGCTGCCATTAGTATCGTAGCCAGAGGGTTTGGGGCCTGATAGAGGAGACACTCTGTTAAAGCTTAGGTTTTCATTCTGCTTCCTGTGTCCTGGCCTAGATTCACATTCCCTCCCCTTAGCATGAAATCTGTCTAGTCTGTGAAGAGGGAAAAGTTGCCACAATTTATGTGGGACTTTACCTTTCTTAGGACCCCTTTGGCCTAGATCCGTGTTCTCTACAAGTGTCTTTCCCCCCACAGGAATTATACGGAAGAGTCTGCCTCTGAGGACAGCGAAGATGATGAGAGCAACGAAGAGGAAGAAGAGGATGAGGAGGAGGGGGAGGAAGATTATGAGGTGGCTGGTTTGCGACGTAAGTATTCAGTTTCTTTCATAGTTAACCTCACAGTCTTCTAAGCTGACTTGGAAAGACTGGGTTGGCGGTAGATAACCCAACAAGGCCATCGTGCCGTCTTCTTTTTTTCACAAGTTGTGGTGGAGGGGCGACTGCTGCCATGTTTTAAATGGGTTTTCAAGATGCCAGTTAACTACCTTCCTAGTAGGAGGTTGGGTGGCTTGGTCTCAGAACATCAAACTGGCAGATCCACTTGGTCCAAGATTTCATGGAATTCAAGGCCCCAGGTCTGGTTTATGACAGGTCTGCTGGTTCTGAGCCCCTCAGCGTGAGGATGGGGTAACAAGGGTCTAGGCCCATTGCTGTCTCTTGCAGTTCTTTTGGCCTCTGGTGCAGTGTTGCTTTTAAAGAAGTTGTTTTTCTGTGGTTGCAGTGGTTCTTCTCTTACCTGTAGTGTGCAGGGCTGTAGATTTGCTAGTTGGAAAGGGAAGACTTTTTTCCATGGTTTAGGCGTAGTTGTTAGGAAGGTTCAGATCTGTTTCTCTCTAGGTGTCAGTAGGGGGAAAAGGCCTCATCACGTAAGCTCACCTTGTTGACTCAGTCTCTCATGTTCGTTTTTCTTGAGGCTTTGAGAGTCGTGTCATTTTTGTTAAACCTTAAGTCCTGTAGTTGAGCCTTTTAACAGCCTCCCTTTTTGCAAAATATACCCTTCTTTGTAGGTTAATACAGACAGAAGATTTTGATGAGCTTTTCAAGAGAGGTACAGTTCCCAAGATCATAACTCCCTGGACAGTCGTAGTTGCTGTAAAAGGAGGGAGAGGACGTTTGGCACTCCTGGTCCTTACTGTACTGGTGCTGTCAAAACCTGAGGACTTTGGGCTTGCACCCCTGCTACCGTCTTCCCCGATCCTGCAGGGTTTTAATTTGGGACACTTACACTTCTCTCATTCCTCTAGGGCTCCTTTTGTTTTTCCCAAGGCATGACTTTTCAGGTATCTGGGTAAGGAGGCAAGTAGTCCATTAACCCTGCATTACAGAGAGACCACGGAGTACTGCCAGAGTCGTGATTTGGATGCATGGTTGTCTGGGAACAGATTCTAAATATAGCAATGGACTGATTTTGTTTATTTTCCAAGTAATGGTTGCTTTCCACTTTCAAGTTATTCCTCTTTCCAGGGAATTGTTCCCTCTGCAGGTTTCTAGGGCCTTGTCTACCAGAAGGATCCAGGAAGTGTTTGGAACTTCAGAGCTTCTTGTCTACTCTGCCTTGTAGGCCACCAACGATGTGGTTCCCTAGTGCAACTCGAGGCCCTGGGCCGGTGGCTATTCCCTGCATCCATCATTTCATCCTTGGCATCAGCTCCTTACCCTCTCTTCCTCGCCTAGTCTTACAACTTAGAGAACCTAAAATAGTCAGTGAGGGGTCATCATGGTTTGGAAGTAGAATATAAAACATTGTTTATTGTTTCTCTGTATCATTGCCTCCGTATACCCCTATCTCTCTCCAAATTGCCCCTCCCCATTTTCCAGGGGAAAATTTGCTTAGTGGAGCATCCTTGAGCTAATCCTGATGGAGCGTTGTTTCCTGAAGATGTATTGAGAAATGTTGGTTTGTCTGACATTGAGCGCCTGTTGTAAACCTGAGAAACAGGCAGCCTCGGGTGCGTTTGTAGTTTTTATTCTCTCTTGTGGGATCCCGAGCAGGTCTCTTGTGGAAGTGGCCGGGCCTACTGTCTATGGTTTTTAGAAATCGCAGAAAGCAGGACTGGGCTAGCCTTAAACTGGATTCAATGAGGCAGACTTCACATAAGTACTTCACATAAGTATCAGCTTTTCTCTGAAAAGATTGTGGTGGTGAGTATAGGATAACTCTGGGAATTATGAAACAGGATCTGTTCCACACTCAGATTCCATCTTACATGTAAATACATGCGTTGTCAGGCTGAGCTTGGGCTGAAGGAATTCCCAGGCAGACCCATCAGCAAGTGGCTTTTTCTCCTGAGTGAGTCAGTTTACAATTGATTCCTTCCAGGCCCTCATTCCTGAGAGTAACTGAACAGGGTGGGGACAGAGAGTGGACGTACTAAAGGAACTGCCCTTCTGAAGAGACTCTTAAAAGGTCTTTGGCAGTTGCTGAAAAGTACCCATTCTTCCATCTGCTACTGCTGCCCTTAAAGTGTCCTGTGAGGTCGGCAGGAGACGGATAGCAAGAGCACCTCCTAACCAAAGGAAGCCATTGCTTTGCTTGTCCAGAGTATCACCCCTTCCATGGGCATGCTTCCTTCATCCTCAGGTCTGCTCTGAATGCGTATTTTTTATTTCAGTGAGACCTCGAAAGACTGTCCGGGGCAAGCAGGGTGTCATCGCCCCTGCAGCAAGGCCAGGCCGACGACCAGGTAAGAAGCCTCATCCTACCAGGAGGTCTCGGCCGAAGGCGCCACCTGTAGACGAGGCTGAGGTTGATGAGCTGGTAAGAATTATGTATCATCTGCCCTCTAGCATTTCTGTTCGTATCCCCCACTCCAGTATGAGGAATTCAGCAGGCAGCAGGTGGGAGCCTCCCCTCTGCTCCCTCCTCCCTAACTTTGGAGACTGATGAGGCAGATGGATGGGCCTGTAGGCAAACGAGGCAGCAGGCCCTCCGGGAACAGCTATGTCCGGCATTCCCCTGCTGCAGCCTGCAAACATCTCCTCTAGTTAACAGGCAGCCTGCGACTTGTTAAGGATTTTAAAATAGTATCCATGTGTCTCCCATGGCTCAGAGGGGCTGGGTCTCCGTTGTGGGAATGTCAGCAATGTTGGAGCCTCACTTACTCTTGGGTCTTTTGCCGACAATTGTCATGGGAGAGACATTACCCTTCCCTCTGCTCCTCAACTAATGTAATTTTAGTGGTTTTACTTTAGGTTTCACTTGAAGTTTAAAGGACAGAAAGAGGCTCTTGAAAATTTGCTTCTTTTGACAGATTAAATTGGAGTTGGAGGTGGGCTGGAGGCATAAAGCAAGCCATTAGGGTGCTCAAAGGGCATTGCAGGCACCTCCTGTGTGCCTGGCCCTAACCCCTTCAACTCTGTGCCCCTACTTCTGTGAGTCACGGCCTGTTCCTGCCACCTGGAAGGGAGGCACGCCCCTTTCTCTTTAGCCACTTAGCTGTTGCAGGCCTGCAGGGGAGAGCCCAGGAAAGGAATTGTACCTCTTGCTTTTCTTCCCTCTGACACCCCACCCCCACAAAATTGGCTGTGGGTGGTCCCCATAACCCACCTGGCTTTCTGCAGTTGCTTGTTTAAACTCATCCGCAGTGTGACCGTAATCCCAGGTCCATCTGCTCTCAGAGGGCTAGCGTCCTGATGACAGTGGCCCTCTCTAGCTGGCCCCTGGCAGGACTGCTGTAATACAGCAACTGCTGCATGTCCTCCACTGCTTTGCTCACCGTCCACCAGGGAGGAGGCAGGTGGGCTAGTGCCCCCTGCTGAGAGCGCTCCCTGCGTGCAAGTCAGATGATTTTTTTTTTTTTTTTCTTCTTTGCGGTAGGCGGGCCTCTCACTGTTGTGGCCTCTCCCGTTGCGGAGCACAGGCTCTGGACGCGCAGGCTCAGCGGCCATGGCTCACGGGCCCAGCCGCCCCGCGGCATGTGGGATCTTCCCGGACTGGGGCACGGACCCGCGTCCCCTGCATCGGCAGGTGGACTCTCAACCACTGCGCCACCAGGGAAGCCCAATTCAGATGATTTTGACCGTCTCTGCTCCGAGAAGATGATTGACCTTTTTCTTTTCTGTGTTAAGCAGATACATGCGTTTCCTGCCCTGTCCACTCTTCTTTTCTCAGACCTGTAATAACATGTCGTCTTTCTTTGGCGCCAGGTACTTCAGACCAAGCGGAGCTCCCGGAGGCAAAGCCTGGAATTGCAGAAGTGTGAAGAGATCCTCCACAAGATCGTGAAGTACCGCTTCAGTTGGCCCTTCAGGTGAGCTCCGTGGCCTCAGGCGCAGGGGAGTAGGGCCAACCTTGCAGCTGAACCCCGAGGACACATCTCAGTGGCAGGGAAATGAGCTTCCAGACTAGCAGAGCCCGCACTGAGTGCAAGCGAACACAGTTGCTCTGTCTGCCAGTGGGCTGGTCTCAGCAAGGTGGGCGTTCTGGGGCTGATGGTTTGATAACAAGGTTTCTGTCCATTGGATTCAGTGCTGCGCTTATCTCCCCATTTGGTTCTTCTCCACAGGGAGCCCGTGACCAGAGATGAGGCTGAGGACTACTATGACGTGATCACCCACCCTATGGACTTCCAGACAATGCAGAACAAATGTTCCTGTGGGAGCTACCGCTCTGTGCAGGAGTTTCTTACTGACATGAAGCAAGTGTTTACCAACGCTGAGCTTTACAACTGCCGAGGCAGCCATGTCCTAAACTGCATGGTGAAGACAGAACAGTGTCTGATGGCTCTGTTGCATAAACATCTTCCTGGCCACCCATATGTCCGTAGGAAACGTAAGAAGTTTCCCGACCGGCTTGCTGAAGATGAAGGGGACAGTGAGCCAGAGCCTGTTGGACAGTCCAGGGGACGAAGACAGAAGAAGTAGAGAGGCAGGGGCCCTGGTAAGGGAGCTGAGGTCGGGGGAATCGAGGGAGAGAGCAAGGGAGGGGGGAGGGAGGCGAAAGAGGACGCTGGAGAAGAACGTGGAAGGGAGGAGGTCACGGGGAGCCCAGGAATGCCTGTCATCCGAGCTTGTGCCGTGTCTCCAAAACTCTCCATGGGCCTTAATCAAGCAGAGCACTTTGGAGAGCCTAATACTGGGTTGGTGGTCTTTGCCCAGAAATACTGTGGGGGATAGATGGCCTTAACCCCCCTTTCCGAGAGTTTCCAGGAAGAGTCCCAGGGTATGGCTTTTCTTGTGAACCCAATTCCTTTTCTTTCTTCTTTCCTAAGGTCCCTCCCACTTTGGCCACCACAACAGTGCCAAGCCCTCTGGTCTCTAGGGGAGGGATTACTGTATTACGTAGAAGGATGAAGGGTAATCAGGCCAACTGGGTTTTTTAATCTATATTTATACACAGTCTTGTTTCTTTAAGCCTGTGCTCTGTCTCTCCCTCCCTCCCTCTCAGGTGATGGTATCAGTGAGTGCCATACAGAATTCTGTGTTCACCAGCATCATGAAACAGTTGTGGTCTGTTGAGTTGATCTTGGCAGAGTAAAGGGATATGTCCTGTAGCCATTCCTGAGTACCCCTCCCCTTCCTCGTGACAGCTCTCTCCCCGCTCCCGCCCCACCTTGCCCCCTGGAAAAAAAACCCTAAGGCACTTCACTCAGAGACTGGAGCCCTGCTTGTAACCATGCATATAACCTTTACTTTGATGGGTCTGGCCAGAGGGGTGTTGGAGCCCAGCCCACCCACATACCAGACAAGCTCTTAGGGGAGCAGAAGAAAAGCAGGAAGAATTTAAATGTTTAATTTTTTTTAAATTGACTTTTCTAGTTATTAAAAGTTGCTTGTTTCAGCAGTGATATTGTATAAAGAACATCTTGTAAAAATATTTCTGTCATCTTGCTTTGGCACATGTACAGTACAGTTTATATGATAACGTGTTTGCTTTACTTTGCCCAGTCTCCTCCCTCGGCCCATCGTCTCTCCTTTAGAGAAGTTGGGTTGGGGTTCATCAGGGCCAGCAGTGGGGAGCTGGTCATGGACGATCCCTCTGCCTGCCCTGGTGGCTGTTTCCGCCGCCTCTGTGTGCAGTGCCCCTGCTGTGCTGTTCTGGCCTCAGACTCAGGATCCCCGGGAACCTGAATCTCTCAGTGCTCAGTGCCGGGGTGGGGGGCGGAGGGCAGGAGGAGGGGCTCCGCGGCCCCTTCCCACAGTGAGTCTAGCACTAGTAGTTATGTTTAGGCAGAACTTTGTAGTCTTCTTTCCCTTTTATGGCAGATTTTGATAAAAACACAAAACAGGGTTTAATTTCCTTTTCTGTCAGCTTTGAATTTGGAAAAATGGGAGCACCTAAGCTCTTCTGTACCTATTTAAAGTAAGGGAAAAGAAGTCCACCAAGGGGATTGAAGCTCACAGACCCTGAGAATTAAAGCCTCTTAAAGTGAAACTTCAAGGTGTGATCCTGTCCCCTGGCTTCCTTGCCTCCTTGGGGTTTGCTCCAGGGGCTGCTGGATAGGTTTACCATCCTGGCTCCCCCAGGCTTGGAGTTAGCACTGACGTTACAATTTCACAATCCCAGCCGCGGACACCTGCCCTGCCTCTTACCCTAGAGCCAGTCTGTTCTTGTTAACAGTGAGAATTCCGTGTTCCCACTTCAGTGACACCTGAGTTTTGTTGTTTTTCAAGTTGTCTTTAAGGAGGAAGGGCCCCATTAAAGGGTAAACTTGTAATAAATTGGAATTTCAAATAAACATTATGTACTTGTGTTTATAAAGAAGAAACAATTCTGGTGAATTTTTCTTTGTGCTCTTGGAGGGTGGTGCAGTCCCGAGCGAGCGCTGTTTTCCCATGGACTCTTGGAGCCTGTTCTTCTGGAGAGGACCTCCTCTGACTTAGTCTTTTTAACCACAGGTCAGATCCATCTACTGCATTTCTTTGCTTCCAGGAGAGAGTTCTGGTGCCCTGGGTAATCGAAGCCATGACCTTCAAGCCTCTCCTGGCCTTGTCTTTGTCTCAACACCCACCCCCCTCCCCCCCATTCCATTTGAAACTTCTAAGAACTAGGAGAAAGTATTTTTTAAGGCTTCGCTATGGGAACTTGTGTAGTCCTTCAGGACTTAATTTTGGGGGAAACTCAACATTTTAAAACACTTTTCAAGGAAAATATAAAACGTACACAAAAAGTGGAAATAGAACAAATTCCCACCTACTCAGCTTCAACAGTTCTACTACATAGCCAATCTTGTTTTATTCGTGCCTTCATTTATATTTTATGCTGGGAGTTTTTATAAAGTCAGAGTGGCTAATTTGAGTAGATCGCTGCTGGCTGGCAACCTGCCTGTGGAGTTCCAGGATTTTATAGGGCCACTGCATGATCCCATTCACTGAGAAGCGAAACTGCCAGTTCCTGACCAGCTGCGCCAGGGGTGGCATAAGGTAAAATAGGAAGAAATCTGAGGAGAAACCTAAGTCCTGGGTGCGGGTTCTGCCACTGACTCCCTTTGTGGCCTTGGTGAGCGTGGGCTTTGAGCCAGGCCTGCGCCAAGCACTTGGGGATTTTCAGTCCTGCAGGGGAGCAAGTGGTTTTCCCCAAGGTCGGATTGAATTTGACCAGCCCTCAAGCTCTGGAGGAGGGAGCTGTGTAACCTCCAGACATTTTCCACACAGGCACGGTTGGACTTGGGACTCCCAGCCCACCCACACCTGTGAAGTCCTATTCCTGGGGTGGGTTTCTTAGGCTACACCAGGCCAGCGCCTGTGGGGCCTTGTCACCTCATCTAGGCTCTGTATCCTGGTCCTATTCAGCCATCCCAGCCCATTCCTCCCTATCATGAGAAACCTAACTTGGGCTGACTACTGCAAATGGAGACGAGAAAACTTTTTTCCTGAGGAGGGGTCTGGATTACTAATGCTGGCAATCAACAGAGACCAACCCCTCTTCCTGCCTACTCTTCTTTCTCCTCAAACCCTGTCCCTGGGGAGGGAGCACAGTCAAGGGTGGCGGTCAGCTGGTGACTGATTCCAAAGCAGCTACTCAGGGGCGGTGCCGCTTCCACTAGGGAACCAGGTCTCCCACTTGCCTGAGAGCCAGGGTCCCCTCCGCAGGGTACCGAGCGAAGGCTGCTGCTCTGTTACCCCCCGCCCAGGACCCCCAGGCCTTTTCACACGGGCTGTCTTGGAGCTTCCTCCTTCAGGGTGGGACTGAGCAGAGAGTGAGGGCAGCTACTGACCCCCCCGGGGGCGGGCAGCCTCTCCTCAATCTGACCTCAGTCAAGATCACCCCTGCTGACTCCAGTGAACTTTGAATTGTTTCCCTGGAACTGATACTGACTGAGGTCAGGGCTCAGAAGTTCCTTTAAGAACAAGCACAGGCTCGGCCCTCAGACAGGCTCAGCTGGCGTGGACACATGCACAGACGTGCTGCTCTAAGGGGCCCTGTGCTGGGCTACTAGGCCCCTGAGGGAAGGGGTGGGGGCCGGGGGCGCGCAGGCCGGCAGGTGTTGGCTTCTGAGGTGTTTCCATTGGGTTCTGGAATCTCCTTTTTGGGGGTGGGGGGAGGTCCCACTGTGGGACCGGTTTCTCTGGACAAAACCGCCCTAGGTTTTTTGTTTCTTTTTTTCCTGCAGTACGCGGGCCTCTCACTGTTGTGGCCTCTCCCGTTGGCGGAGCGCAGGCTCAGCGGCCATGGCTCACAGGCCCAGCCGCTCCGCGGCATGTGGGATCCTCCCAGACCGGGGCACAAACCCGTGTCCCCTGCATCAGCAGGTGGACTCTCAACCACTGCGCCGCCAGGGAAGCCCCGCCCTAGGTTTTATAACACCCACCCTGTCCATCTCACCCCATGCCCCGATGGACTCCATGGTGTGAAATCACAAGCTCTGGAGGCCACAGTCTCCCTGGTTGTGTGAACTTGAGCCAATCGATCCCTTCAAGCACTTCCCTTGTCTGCACAACGGGGAGAGGAGGATCAGATGGAGGACTTCTGTAAAAGGTCTTTAATCATGTTTCCTTCTTCATTTTCCTCTAGGGTCTGGGACTCTTCCATAATGTTGTCCAGTGCTGAGAAGCCTTAGCTGGCAAGGCCCGTCCGCCCTCCCTCCCTCCCTCCCAGGTCCTGCCCTCTGTGA
>NW_020173405.1:1617652-1621380 GCF_003031525.2 Neophocaena asiaeorientalis asiaeorientalis
GGTGAACTGGTGCCGCCCCTGATGCTTACCCTCCCCGCCACCCTTGGCCCCTGCACATCACTTGCCTCTCTCCTCCCCTGTTTCCAGAATCCTCTCCTTTGCCTCTGGCTGCCCCTGCCCTAGTGCAGGCCCTCAGCAGTTTCAGGTTGGCTGCCCGCAAACCTGGCCTGTTAAGCCCAGCTCGATGCAGCCACTCCCCCTCCCACTCCCAACTTGGGCCCCTGTCACCTTCATTAAGCTCATTCTGTTTCTCAGTCAGGGACCCTCCCCCGGCGAGTTGCCACATGTTAGGGTCACTTGGTTTCACTGGTCAGAGAAGGCATGAGGACTTAGCCTGTGTCTATGAGAAGGGGAGGATTTAGATTGGGGGGACGGGGGGGGGCATTCCACCTGCCAGCTGCAGGGATGAGGGCTGCGAAATTCCCTTAGGGGTCAGTACTGTTCCTTGTAAGGGACAGCCCTCTCCCCACTCACCTCCTGAGGGAAATGATGCCACCTGTTTGATCTTCATTTGGTTTCTTTCTTGTTCCTGTGAGATTGGTGGTTGGTGCAGGGTAAAGAGCTCTGGCTGGAGAGGTGCTGGGTTTGGGGGCTCAGCCCTACTGTGATATGAAGCACTTGACCTTGGGCCTCCCCTTGGCTGGCAGTGGGGCTGGACCCTGGGGCCTCCTGACAGTGACGCTGAACGTGTCATGCACCCAGAAACAGGAACCAAGACCCTCCCCTGGCTGGAGTCACAGTGGCCAAAGCAGAGGCTAAGATAGGACGCTGAGGTCTGACTCCACGCTGACAGGGTCTCCGGGACAGCCACACACGGAGGTGGCGCAGGTCCTGGCAGCCCCAGGGCCTCCCCGGCACACAGATAGGCGCAAGTACCTTTTCCTATCCCGGCACACGAATGTGGGAGCTGCCTCAGGGGAGCCATGTGCACGCCCCAGCACCTGCCCCGTTTCTCACTGCTGTGCTCACAACTCAAACCTTTCCGCAGCCCTTTAGGAGCTAGGGACCCAATCCCCACTATCTTCAAGGGCTGTCTCCATGCCTGTGTCTGCCACCAAGATGTCCATATAACAGTCCAGCCCCATCTCCACCCAGAGGGACGAGAGGGTGGGGTGCCCTGACTAGGGCCGCAAGGAGTGAAGTGGCCACATCACATCAACAGTCTTCAAAGGCAATGAGGACAGTCAGCTGGGCCCTGGCCCTCAGGCCCCAGGGAGGGGACAGCAGGATGGGCCATAAAGACAGTGGGAACAGATCCTAAGCCTCTGAGGAAAACTCTGAGGTAGGCTGATGCCCTCATTTTTTATACAAAATGAGGAAAGCAGAGTCTTACCCACAGGCCCCAAACAGGCTAGACTCCCCCGGGCCAGAGGGGAACAGTGTCATCCCAGGGGATTCCCTGAGTATCCCAGCAGGCATCCCAGTCTCACTTTGGGAAGCAGGAACCCAGGGCTCAGAGAGGCAAGCAGGTTGCCAAAAGGAGCAAAGAGGAGAAGAATCTGGGACTCCTGCAAAACACAGCTGTTTCACAGCACGATGTCCTCCCCATTGATGGAGAGCCAGAAAACGGGGTCAGGGGATGAGCCCAGAACCCACCCCCAGCTCTGCTCACATGGGAGACTCCTGCAGGGCCCTCACCCTCCTACCTTCTCCCTTTCCAGTCCAGAGAAGACAGCGGTGCCACACGGGGGTTTATTCTAGTCACAGCTTCCAGAGAAACTCCAACAATAAATTACATCATTAAATAAACTCTGCTGGACCACACCCCCTTCTACCCCTCCTCCTCTCCACATGCCCCCACCCCCAGGGCCCTGCGGGGGACTCAGCCAGGCCCACCCCCTTGCACTAGGCGACAGGGGAGTGAGCCTCACTGGGTCCTGACAAGTGAGGGTTGAACGAGAGTCTCCCCGCCCTGGTCCTCGGCCCCTCACACTCACTTGCCTGACCTTGACAGCTGGGCAGCTGCTAGTCAGCTGTCTCCTCCGGAGGGGGGCTAGGAGGGGGCAACAGCCTCCCCATGCAGGCCTGTGTCCCTAGAGGTGTGTGGGGTTCTCCAGAGAAGGATCCGTCTTAGTCATGTGCAAGACCACGGTGGGGGCCTTATAGTGGCAGTGGGTGCCACGGCCATAGCCCCCGGGGGCCCGGCAGGTCTTTACCCGTGCCCGGCCAGCTGCCATCTTGCGGTGGCACAGGCTCTGCCAGGTCTGGAAAGTCTTGGAGCTCCATACCCAGACGCCGCTGGTGATGCCCACCACCAGCGACATGAAGATTTTCAGCATAAAGACAGCCACGGTGGGCACTGAGCCCCCTTGCAGCGAGCAGTCCCTCCAGCCGCCGGGCGTGGTGGCTGCCGAGCAGGGCTGCTCTGTGGCCCGCAAGCGCCAGAAGTCCATGTTGAGGCGTTCATAGACGTAGCACACAATGACGCAGGTGGCGGGCACAGTGTAGAGGATGGAGAAGACCCCAATCTTGACCATGAGCTTCTCCAGCTTCTCCGTGTTGGTGCCCCCTGTCTTCATGATCTTGCGGATGTGGAAGAGGGCCACAAAGCCGGTCAGGAGGAAGCTCGTGCCCAGCACCAGGTAGCAGGAGAGGGGTACCAGCACGAAGCCCGTGAGTGCCCCCGCATCCATGCTGGCCACGTAACAGAGCCCGGTCAGCTCATCCCCTGCCACCTTGCGCAGAGTCAGGATAACGATGGTCTTGAGAGCCGGCAGCCCCCAGGCTGCCATGTGGAAGTAGCTGCCGTGGGCCTCAATGGCCTCGTGGCCCCACTTCTTGCCGGCCGCCAGGAACCAGGTGAGGGTCAGCACCACCCACCACAGCGAGCTGGCCATGCCGAAGTAGTAGAGCAGCAGGAAGACGAGGGTGCAGCCCGTGTTCTCCAGGCCCTCCTGGATCACGTAGAGCGCACCCGCCTCCTGGTCACAAGCCACGCTCTGGGCCCCAGCCACAGCCCGGATGAGGAAGGCTAGCGAGTAGACGTTGTAGCACATGGAAAGGAAAATGATGGGGCGCTCCGGGTACTGGAAGCGGTGAGGTTCCAGCAAGAAGGTGAGCACGGTGAAGGCAGTGGAGAAGAAGCACAGCGCCGACCACACGGCCATCCAGACGAGCGCGAAGTCCTTGTCGCGCCGCGACCAGAACACCTCGACGCCCGGCCCGCAGCGCGGCGCGCACGAGCGGCTCTTCTCCACGTACTGGAACTTCTCGGGGTTCTCACAGGTGCCGCCGGCGGCGCCTAGGATGGCGTCGCCGGGGGGCCGCGCGGGCCGCGGCGCCACGGGCAGCATGCCTAGGCCCTTGTGGGGCTCGGCGGGGCCGGCCGTGGCGTTCTCGGGCGCCTCCATGCAGAGCGCGTGCGGGTCGTTGCGCGTGGGCAGCCGGGCGCAGTCCAGCGAGTCCGGCCAGCCGAAGTTGAACTGCTCCATGATGGGCGCGCAGCGCAGGCGCGCCTGCTCGCACATGGGCCGGCAAGCGGGGATGGGCGTCGAGACCTGGTCGGTGCACATGGGCGCGTAGAGCGAGCACAGGAAGAAGCGCAGGTGGCTGTGGCAGCCGTACTGCACGAGAGGCGCGAACTCGGCCAGCTCGGCGGCCGCCTCGCCCTGCGACGTGTGGCCCAGCAGGTTGGGCATGCGGGTCAGGTTGTAGCCGATGCCGCGGCACATGGGGATCTCCACCGCCTGGCACGGCGCCGGCCCGCGCCCGCGCTCCGGGTCGAAGCG
>NW_020173405.1:1621467-1700614 GCF_003031525.2 Neophocaena asiaeorientalis asiaeorientalis
CCGCCGAGCCAAAGCGTGCCCCGCCTCCCGGGGCCGCGGCTACAAGCCTCGGGGCGGGGCGCCGGGCGGACGCGCCCAGAGGCGTGCCCTCAGCGCGCCGGGCACGCCCCCAGCCGGCCTTTAAAGGCGCCGCGTCTCGCAGCTGCGCGGGGAAGCACCAACCCGGGCGCGGTCTGGCGAGGCGGGGTGTACAAGCGACCTCGTCTGCCCGCTCACGCTCGGTTTTTCCCCTTCTGAGTGGGTTGCTGCCCAACCTCTCCCCGCGACAAGACGGTCAGCCGGAGGATTTCCCTGCCACCGTACCGCGTCACCTCTTTTTACCCCGGGAGGGACGATTTCTAAGGCTTGTACGCGTGGGACGCCTTGACCGTGTACTCTGGGACAGTTCAAGGGCAGCCTCTGCCTCTTCACTAGTTGTATGTGGCTTTGGGCTCTTCGCTCTGTTTCCTTTTCTGTAAAACCGGCAGATAATCGTGTAGAAGTGAACAATTCATTTGTTGCTCACGTGCTACTTAGCCGTCACACTGCGCACTTGACCTCATTGTCTCTCTCCGCAGTCCGGGAATGGTACATTCTCCCCTTCCCAGGTGGGCCTCGGGGGAGGTGTCACCCTATCCGCGGGAGGTTCTACTGTCTAGGGTGCCCCTTGACGCCTCAGGACCGCTTGAAAACTGCTTCGCACAGAGCTGGAGGACCCCGTCTCCCTCTGCCCCCTCCCCTCCTGTCCTCTGCGCTCCCTTCGTATAGGTTTTCCCCTGGGAATTCCTCTCGGCCCAGAGATCCTGCCGCTGTCTGCCCGAACCACGTCCACCTCCCCCTTCCCGCCCCCGCCAGGCCCCCCAGACAGCAGAGCAGGGGACCGCGTACAGTGACACCCGTGGAATATTTTAGTACACCTCACGCCCTCCTCACCTAAGCCAGACAGCTGTCAGGAAGATAACCAGCTTACTCTGCTTCCACGGGCGGCACCGAAACCGTGGGGAGTGGGGAGGACTGTCCTTCCCTTTGTACAGATGGAACGAATCAGGGCAGTCCTAGCGATATGACTCGGCCTCGTGGTGACCGGTGACAATAAGTGAGTGAGGTCTGAGACTGCGACCCCTGAGCTGCCGACACCACCCAACTCGTCCACCCTCAGGTTGGGAAGGTGTTTCTGAGAGGCTGGAGTTGCCCAGGGCCGCCTGGAGTCCCAAAGCCCCTCAGCCCTCCCGCCTCTGCCCAGCCAGGTTCCCACCATGGTTCCCGGGTAGCTTCGTGGGTGAAACCCGAGTGCCATCCAGCAGGCCACCCAAAGGGCCCTGCTCTGGTCTGAAGCTCCCTGAGACACTGCCTCCCTCCTCCATGGCCCACCCCCCTCTGTCCTCACCCCCTTGGCCTAGAGGTACCTGGAAGACTCAGACTCAGCTTCCGCGTGAGCGCTCGGCATAGGTCCAGCCCTAGCAGCTGCTCAGGGATGCCAAGCAGATGAAGGGCTGAGGGAGTGACCTGCACTGCAGGGGGCCTAGGAAACTGGTCAAGGACCCACAGTGAGCCAAGTGGGCCCTGGGCCAGGCATTTTACACAGTGACTTTTTTATTTATTTATTTATTTATTTTTGGCTGAGTTGGGTCTTTGTTGCTGTGTGCGGGCTTTCTCTAGTTGCGGTGAGCGGGGGCTACTCTTTGTTGCGGTGCACAGGCTTCTCGTTGTGGTGGCTTCTCTTGTTGCAGAGCACGGGCTCTAGGCACATGGGTTTCAGGCTTTGTGGCTCGCGGGCTCCGGAGCGCAGGCTCAGTAGTTGTGGCGCACGGACTTAGTTGCTCTGCGGCATGTGGGATCTTCCTGGACCAGGGCTCGAACCCTTGCCCCCTGCACTGGCAGGAGAATTCTAAACCACGGCGCCACCAGAGAAGCCCTACACAGTGACTTTTTAAACTCTCATAACAGCCCTGCAAGGAATTCTGTGCCCATTTTACAGATGAGAAATTGAGGCTCAGAAAACTCAAGAGGGGCTTCCTTGGTGGCACAGTGGTTAAGAATCTGCCTGCCAATGCAGGGGACACGGGTTCGAGCCCTGGTCCGGGAAGATCCCACATGCTGCGGAGCAACTAAGCCTGTGCTCCGCAACAAGAGAAGCCACCGCAATGAGAAGCCCGCGCACCGCAACAAAGAGTAGCCCCCGCTCGCCGCAACTAGAGAAAGCCTGCGCGCAGCAACAAAGATCCAGTGCAGCCAAAAATAAATAAATAAAATTTAAAAAAAAGAAAATTCAAGATATTTGCCTGGGATTACACAGCTCACAAGGGTCAGGGATGGCATTCAGGCTCTTCTACTGCATGAGGCTGCCTGTCACCACCAGAGCAAGGGCACCTGCCCAGCTGGCCCTGCTTGGCCAACACTGCCCTGCTACAGAGCCTGGCATGTGGTGGAGCAAGGAGTCAGGGCAGCAGCTGTAATTAGTGCTCACCTCCTCTTAGAGCTGTGCTGGAGCAGGGAAGGGAGAAGGACCCAGCCTCTGGCTCTCCAAGAGGACCCGAGAGATTGGGACTCTATGGAGATGCAGCCAGCCCTGTGCCCTACAAGAAATACAAACTCGGCCCACCTGAGCCGTGAGAGGCGCAGCGGCGAGCTCCTGAACTTCCCAAAGAGGTAGCACGGAAATAGGGTAACTTTGAAAAAAGGACCTGGCTTCAACCACCTGGTCAAGGAGGTTCCCGAAATGCCAGTGGCAGCTTCCCATTGCCCAGGGTGAAGGTCATGCTCCTGGGGATGGCAGCAGAAGCCCTTCCAGGCATAGCCCCCATCCTCCTCTTCCTTTCCTGCCACGACCAACTCCTTGGAAACCCATGCCATGTCATGCCTCAAATCTCCCCAGCCCAGAAGGCCCTTCTCTTCTGCTGTGTTGGGCACACCAGCCTCCTAGGGGTAGCCCCCCAGCTCTTCTGGACGGGGCTGGAGGCTCTGCTCTGTGGGCCCAGAGTCCTTGCCCACACACTCTCCCCCATTTGTACACTCATGTACTGTTAGCCTTCCATCCATCTCCTCCCTCTGCCCCAATGCCAGCAGCTGCTCAAGGACCCTGGGGACATTTTATTTCTCTCTGTATCTTGCCACAAGGAGGCGGAGACGCATGGATGACAGAGGTGCATGGCCTGAGCCCACCACATCACAGTGTCTGTAGGAGGCGGGGGCTCTGGAGCTGCCCCTGTGCAGGCAGCCGGATTGGGAGGCACAGAAGGCTGGAGGCTTCCCCCCTGCTAGGACTGTCCAGGGAGCCAGGTTTTTTTGTGCCCCCGCCCCACAACCAGGGTGGAGAGGAGTCCAGGGGCCCTTCCTCCGGCAGCCACAGCGGGGAGGATGCCCCAGGAGCCATGGGATGTCAGGCTTGTCACCATGACAACAGCTGCTGCTGGAAGCCAGAGGTGGGGGGTGTAGAACAGCCCCTCCCCCATGCAGATGCTGCCTGGGAGAGAAGAGGCCTCTTGGGCTGCCTGCCCACCCACCCTGCTTTGTCACTCGATCTGCCTCTTTACAAAGGCGGAACAATACGCCAGGCACTCACTGAAAGGGAGACTAGGAGGAGGACCCGGGGGACTGGGAGGAGGGAGATTACCATCAATGCCCACCCCCACTCCTGCTCACTGGGCAGAAGGGCCAGAGTTGGGCGAGGTGGGAATGGAACCCCTCCCAACTCCTCCTCCCGGGGTGGGGGGTGGGGTGGGAGAAGGCTCCCTTCCAGGGGGCCCTTGGCTGTGGGCCAATGAGCTGCCCTGCACAAGTGGGAAGGGACACCCTCCTGACCCATGTCCCCCAACCCCAGCGCTCCGGTCTTCCCTTCTTCCCACGTCCTCCCTGACCGAAGCCACCACTCACCCCACAGGACACATGCTGACCTTTCTGCAGCTTGACCCTGGTATTGCCTCCTCCAGGATGACCCCCTGCCCGATGGCCCTGGTGCCTGCCTCTGTGCCCTGCAGTCACCATGACTGCACCTGTCTCCCCATAAACCTGGCAGTTTCTGGAGGTCAGGGGCTGGGCTGTGCTCCTGGGTGTCTTGGTGCCTAGCCTGGAGTAGGCTCCCATAAATGTTTGTTGAATAAAAGAACGTCATAATGAGGAAAGGCTGCATGCAAGTGGGGCCTGAGGTTGGGGGAGGGGTACTGATTAGACCCTGGGGGACAGAGGTGTCCACGTGAGTAAGCAGGAACCAGGAGGAGGGCCGTGCTGCACCTCCTCCAGGCGCCTGGGACAGCCCTCAGGAGGGGCTGCCTGCGGGGGGGTGATGAAGGACTCAAGGGGTATCACACTGTCATGCCTGCTCCTGGGCGGGTGCGGCTGTGGAGTGACACAGCAGCCTGGGCAGACAGCAGTGGGCGCCAGCACATATGCATGCTGTGTATGTGGGTCTGGGGGCGAGTTAAGTGTGTATACACACACAAGGACACGCAGGGGCCTAGTTATTCCCGAGTGTGCACGCACTTGGCCACGCCCCAGGCAAGCTCAGGGAATGGGCCCACCTCCCCGCAGCTTGAGCCCTGGTTCTGACTCAGGGTCTCTTTTTTTTTTTTTTTAATAAATTTATTCATTTATTTTTGGCTGCGTTGGGTCTTCGTTGCTGTGCGCGGGCTTTCTCTGGTTGCGGCGAGCGGGGGCTACTCTTCGTTGCAGTGCGCGGGCTTCTCATTGCAGTGGCTTCTCTTGTTGCAGAGCACGGGCTCTAGGAGCACGGACCTCGGTGGTTGTGGCACACGGGCGTCAGTAGTTGTGGCTCACGGGCTCAGTAGTTGTGGCTCGTGGGCTCTAGAGCGCAGGCTCAGTAGTTGTGGCACACGGGCTTAGGTGCTCTGCAGCATGTGGGATCTTCCCGGCCCAGGGCTCCAACCCGTGTCCCCTGCATTGGCGGGTGGATTCTTACCACCTGGAGCCACCAGGGAAGCCCTCAGGGTCTCTTTATTGGGATGTCAGGGGCTGGACTAGACTGTTCATTCTGTTTTTAAAATTTCTTATTAGGGCTTTCAAATTTTCATAACTAATTCCCTTACAACCCTTGCCCTCAGATAATCAGCCTCAGGAGTCCAGGCATCTCCTGCAACCAACAAGGGCTTAATTTCCAAAATAAGCAAACAGCTCATACAGTTCGATATCCAAAAAAAAACTAAACGACCCAACCAAAAAATGGGTGGAGGACCTAAACAGACATTTCTCCAAAGAAGACATACAGATGGCTAACAGTCACGTGAAAAGACGCTCAACATCCTGAATTATTAGAGGAACGCAAATCAAAACTACAATGAGGTATTGCCTCACACTGGTCAGAATGGCCATCATCGAAAAGTCTACAAATAGTAAATGCTGGAGAGGGTATGGAGAAAAGAGAACGTTACTACTTTTGTTGGTGGGAATGTAAACTGGTGCAGCCACTATGGGAAACAGTATGGAGGTTCCTTAAAAAACTGAAAAATAGAATTACCGTATGATCCAGCAATCCCACTTCTGGGCATATATCTGGAAAAGATGAAAACTCTGAGTTGAAAAGACACATGCACCCCAGTTGTTCACAGTGGCACTATTTACAACAGCCAAGACATGGAGGCAACCTAAGCGTCCACCCACAGAGGAATGGATAAAAAAGATGTATACACAATGGAATACTACTCAGCCATTAAAAAGAATGAAATAATGCCATTTGCAGCAACATGGATGGACCTAGAGATTATCATACTAAGTGAAGTAGGTCAGAGAATGACAAATATATGATATCACTTACATGTGGAATCTAAAAAAATGATACAAATAAACTTATTTACAAAACAGAAACAGACTCACAGACAGAGAAAACAAATTAGTAAAATATTAATGGTAGAATCTCATAGTGGGCATTCAGTTGTTCGCTATAGACTTTAAATAGTCTGTGTATTTTTACATTTTTGCAATAAAATATTTGAAAAATAATCTACCATGAATGGTCTTTACAGGTCAACACACAGGATCCAACCCATCCTTTTTAATAGTCATTCTAATTTCCACAGTGTGGGTTTATTATAAACGATTCAACCAGTCCCCTATGGATAGACATTTAGGTTGTTTCTGTTATGATCCTGACATAGGTAGATGTACCTAGATTCAGGATCTGCAAACTGTGGCCCATAGTCCAAATCTGGCCCTCTGCCTGTTCTTATAAATAAAGTTTTACAGGAACACAGCTATGCTCGTTGGTTTATGTAGAATCTATGGCTGCTTTCCAGCTATAACACTTTGGCAGAATTGAATAGTTATGATAGAGACCAAATGGCCCACAAAGCCGAAAACATTTACTATCCGGCCCTTTGTAGGAAACGTTTGCTGACCCCTGAGTGTACCTGTGCTTTTATTTCCATAGCACAGAATCTGAGAACTTGCTGGGTCAATTGGTCTTTGAATTTTTTTACAGCATTATTGAGGTACACTATTGATGTGCAATCAGCTTGCACATATTTAAAGTGTACAATTCGATGCATTTTGACATAAGGATATACTTGGGAAATCATCACCACAATTGATCCAGATAATGAATATCCTCTAGTTAAAATGCAACTCTCTTACTGAGAAGTAGTACATTAAAATGTTAATAAATGGTATATGTATTAATATATGGTCAATACAGTGTGAAATGAGCTTAATAAAAGTACCATTTATTAAGTATTAATTCACATCTCATTTAATCCTCATAACACCCTAATGAGGTGGTTATTACCCTAAATGCTAGATGAGGAAACAGGCTTAGAAAGAATGGAAGAAACTCGCTTCAGGCAAGTGATAGCATCGAGACTTTAAAAACCCATCATATTCTTTATCACTTGTATGTGGAATCTAAAATATGGCACAAATGAACCTATCTACGAAACAGAAACAGAAAACTATTATACGTAGGATGGATAAACAACAAGGCCCCACTCTACAGCACAGGGAACTGTATTCAGTATCCTGTGATAAACCATCATGGAAAAGAATATTATAAACAAGAATGTCTTTATGTGTGTAACTGAGTCACTTTGCTGCACAGCAGAGATTGGCAAAACGCTGTATAAATCAACTCTACTTCGGTAAAAAAATTAAATTAAAATATAATTTTAAAAAATCCTATTCTTCACCACCCGAAGCTTTTTTGTTCCCTCCGTCCCTTCCCCAGGCAGCCCCTGAACTGCTGTCGCAACTCTAACTGGGCGCCTCCTCTGTGTCCCCATAGCACACAGCACGGCCGAGCAGGGCGCTAAGCACACGAGATGAACCTGCCCTCTGTTTGCTCATGGTCAGGTGATGAATCGGGACCACTCTGGGGGCAGCCGATGTCTGTGACATGAGAGAGAAGCTGGGGCGGGCATCAGAGGGGGTGATACTTGAACAGGGTCGCTTAGCCCAGTGGGAGCCAGGCAGGAGACAGGGGATGTTCTAGACAGAGGGAACAGCCTTCGCAGAAGCTTTGGAGAGAAAACAGAAGCAGCCTCCTGGAGCCCACAGCGGACGCTGGAAAGACGGGCTGGACCCTCCGGCCATGGGGAGCCGTGCTTCGGAAGGTTTTAAGGGAGGGAGGGCTTTACACGGTCTGCGCGAAGTGCTGTCAGGGTCGTAGGACAAGCGTGGGCTCTGCTGGGGGTGGGCGGGGACCGGAAGAGGTGACCGGCGTGTGAGTCCCAGAGAGGGAGGGCGGGCATTTGAGGCGGAGGCTCGGGGGTGGGGGCGGGGGAGCTGCTGGGAAGGGGTGTGGCGTCTGCGTGCCCACCTACCCCTCCCCAGCCCTGCCGGGGCGCGGTGGCCACCCTGCGGCCAGGATGGGCCAGAGGTGCCTGACGCTGCTGAAAGCTGCTTTTGTGCGGCCGCTCGGGCTCCTGTTTCGTTGACGTTGGAACCTGCTGCTTATTTATCCAACTCGAAGGGAAATTCAGCAGCAAACGAGGGGAAAAAAATAACCTCAGCGGCCGAGCTAGGAGGAAAGAGGCCCTAGCCCGGCCCTCACCACCCCGCCTGGCCCAGCCAGGGGCTTCGGATGGAGCCCAGGCTCTCCCAGCAGCTGTGGGCCTCATTCTGCCCCTGGAGAGGGGGGCCTGGTAGGTCTGGGGCCCCCACCCTGTCTGAGGCTGCTGGCTGGCTGGGGGTCCCCCTGTGGCTCCTCCCAAGGAAAGTCACCTTTCTCCAGGACATGCGGGCCTCAGTTCACCACGGTGCCCCGCCTCTGCCGGGGGAGGCTCCGGGGAGGCCATCCCTAGTGTGTTCTGGAACCCTTCTTCTGCCCCCACAAACCCTCTCCGAAGCCAGCGCAGGCCCTGGCTTCAAGCCACACTGCCTCTCAAGGTGCGAGGGCGGAGCTCAGTGAGGCCGTGACCTTTAACCACTCCATACCCTGTGGTCCCTCAGGCAGGGGTGGAGGTGTGGAGGAAAAGGTGTGGACGTTGCCCCCAGCCCAGGGAGGGCCTTCCAGCTCTCCACCGCACAGCCTGCCTCCCCTTCCTCCCGTCCAACCGTCCCTGTGCCTGGTGAGGTCCTTTCACACCCATGATCTTGCTTGCCACCATTATACAGATGAAGAAACTGAACCTTGGGAGGCTGCAAGGTAGAGCTGGATCCCAGACCTCCGGACACTAGGCCTGCAGCCTGCCTCACTTCTCTCTGAGGTCATCCCACAGGATGGGTCCACTTGCTCCCCCGGCCTGGTCAGTGGGTCTGAGAGACCTGCTGGTCTATCTGCAGGGGACTGCTCCAGAAACTCCCGTGGGCAGGGAGCGTGTCCCTATCCATCTTGGCTTCTCCTGGTCCTTGCCCCGGTCCTGGCTTTTCCTAGGTGTGCGGTGGAGAGAGGCCAGGGAGAGTTATTCCACGTGAAGGACAGAAGCGCCCCCCGACACCATCCCCATGCCCACAGGTCTTTTTCTGCTGCTTGTGTTAACATTTCTGCAGGCGCCCACACAGGGAACATCTCAAGTATATTTTGGGGGTATTCAGGCCGTGGGAGGCCATGACGTGGTTTCTGGATCCAGCGGCCTGAATTCAAATCATACCCCACAGCTGTCATCTTAGCTAATCTGCCCAACCTCTGTGGGCTGCGCTTTTCCCAGCAGTTAAGGGAACACTCCAGCGGTGCCCGCATCCCAGGGCTGCTGGGAGGGTTGGGTGATCTGCACAGCGTGGGCTGGGGCTCTGCACTCAAACGAGTGTCACAGTCACTGCCGGTCCCCACCCTGGTCTGCTCTCACTCCCTCCCTCAGACACACATCCTCCACTCAACTCTCGGGGACTCTGGGGTGAACTGTTGTCTCAAGCTGTTGCTTGAAGCCTGGGGCCACATTTTGATTTTCATGGTCTTTAGGCACTTTTGCTTTCCTGGGTCCCTTCCACCATTAAAATAAAATTTTAAAAACTGTATTTTATGGCTACACTAGTATAAAGATGAATATATTATCTACGAAAACACTTTTTGACCTAAAATTGATTTGTTTTTTCCTGCTTTTAAGAGAAAGCCTTTCGGTGGGCCCCTAGAAGCGCTGTGGGCCTGGCGTGGTGCCCTCTGAGCCTGATGCATAAGGCCTATTAGGTGGATGTTGGACCTCCTGGATTGATCCCTGATACTCTTTTCTGTCTGTCTACTGCTTTATCTTTTCAGTGGCTTCCTGGGAAATTTCCTCATTTTTATCTTCCAACCTTGTATTATTATTTCTCATTTTCCTTCTCCTTTTTACTTTTAACCATCATGTTTTTAATTTGCAAGAGCCCTTTCTTGTTCTCTATTTTTTCCTTTTTTACATCATCCTGTTCTTGTTTTATTATAAAAATTTTTTTAAATTAATTTTTGGCTGCATTGGGTCTTCGTTGCTGCGCGCAGGCTTTCTCCCGTTGCAGTGAGTGGGGGCTATTCTTCGTTGAGGTGCGCGGGTTTCTCATTTCAGTGGTTTCTCTTTGCTGTGGAGCACGGGCTCTAGGCGCGCGGGCTTCAGGAGTTGTGGCTTGCGGGCTCTAGAGCGCAGGCTCAGCAGTTGTGGCGCGCGGGCCTAGTTGCTCCGCAGCACGTGGGATCTTCTCAGACCAGGGCTCGAACCCGTGTCCCCTGCATTGGCAGGCGGACTCTCAACCACTGCGCCACCAGGGAAGCCCTGTATTTTACTATTTAAGAAGGAAAAGGCCCATGAAATACATGAGGCAAAGAGGGAAAGTCCCCACCCTTCTCCCCTCTGCAGAGGTGATGACGTGGGTTTCATTTCATTCCCTTCCAGACACTTTTCTATGCACTTACATCCCTGTACACAAGTGTATACAGGTTAGGAGTTTTCTTGTGTTTCCCTTAAATGATACATATGTCATTCTGTAACTTTTTTTCACCTGATGGGTCTTGGGCCCATTCGAAGCTCAATGGACCATCTTCTCTATAGCATTAATATATCATAGCTGGACTGAATTAGTAACAGTACCTACCTCAGGGGTTACTGTGAGAATTAACTGACATCCTGGATGTGAAGTGCTTAGAACAGGGCCTGGGGCAGACCAGGCTGTCCTAGAGCTAGTTTCCTTAGCTGTACCATGAGATTAATGTGAGGATCAAAGGGGTCAATAAAGGGAAAGCTGTTCCTGACAGTGCCTGACACAGGTAAGAAGAGCACGACAGCACTGGCTATAACAGCAGTAAATGTGCAGGAAACACTCTTTTTCATGATTGTAAACGTACAGTTTACTTTTCTACTGGGAAGCACAGGCTCCCTGCCTCTGTTCTTTATTTTGATGATTGTCTTGCCTCTTTCTCCTCATTTTCTCTTCTAGATGAACTTTGTCATCTAGTCCCAGAAATAATCTTCCTGGATTTAGAGGCTGATTTATGGAAGTTTATAGATTACCTTGGGGGGAACTGACATCTTTACAACATCAAGCCTGCCCATCTGGAGATGAACACATACATGGAGTGATGTCGGCTGCGAGGACAGCAGGGCTGGGGGCAGAGAGATGCCTTGAGTGGGGGTGGGAGGTGGCAATTCAGCTGGGAGGGGCTGTCCTAGAAGGACGCGGAGGCATTGGCCAGGTGACAGCCGTGCACATTTCTTGTCCCAGGTCTTCATCCCCATTCTGAGGTCCCTCGGACTCCCTTCCAACTGGAAGGACATGCCCACCCAGAGCCCCTCCCCGCCCCCCCCAGTGCTGGGTGGGAGAAATCCATCTCACCTCTGACCCCTTCAAGTCCCTTGCCCGCCCTCAACCCAGTCATTGGTGTTCATGGGCCTGAGGGGCAGGTGGGGCTGAGCTCAAAGGGCCTGTGAACCTCTTTGCCCAGAAACAAGTAGGAAGTTTCTGAAGACCTTGAGAGACAGGAATGACGTAATCAGATCTACATTTCTCAAACAGCACGCTGGGAACCGGGGAAGGGGGCTTGGAGGACGCTCTCACTGCAAGTTGGGGCGATAGGAAGAGAGAGGAAGGGAGCCCCGTGTTAAATGAATGAACGGATGGATGGATGGATGGAAGGTCAGCCCGTACGGACACCAGCCGGTCAGTGAGGAAGAGTGCAGGGTTGGGGAGGGGTCAGCCCTCGCAAGTGCCCCCATGACGACATCAAGCCGCACGCCAGCCTGGGCCTCGTCAGCCAGGGCCAGGCTCTGACCGCAGGACTCTCCTGCCTCCAGCTTCTGCCGGGCAGGGAGGCCTGAGGTCGGACCAGCTGCCTGGCAGGAGCTGGGACAGGGGAGGGGAGGCTGAGGGCAGGATGTCCCTCCACTGAGGGGTGGCGTCTGCCCAAGAGAAGCCAGGGGCACCAGGGCCAGCCGGCTCCCCGGGTCTCTTCCCTCTGCCCTGGGCTGGCAGGTCGGTGGCCGGCAGGTCGGTGCCTGGTGGGCCCTAGGCCGTGACGAGGGGCCGCCGCCCAGCATCCCCGCCTCATCCGCTCACTGGCGGGGTGGGGACTCGGCCGCCCCCCGTCCCACCCCTGCACAGAAGCCCTTTCACGGGCGGGCGGGCTTGGCGCGCTGGCAGCCCTCAGCCCCCACGCCTCCTTCCTGCCAGGCCCCCAACTGGTCCCCCTCTCCGGGCTCTTCGCAGGCCCAGGGTGGGGAGTGGCCAGGCACCGAGCACAATGTGGCTCCTTGTTCCTCAGCCCGGCGAGCCTCCTGGAATTGGCCCGTTTCCTGCCTGGGCCACAGGGCCTTTTCCAAGGTAAATAAACAGATACGGAGAAGCTGGGGCCGGGGTCAGAAAGCAGGGCACCGGGGTACTGCTCCCTGCACCCCAGCCCCATGGCCACAGGTGGCGTGGAGCCGCGAGCGTGGGACTGGGAGGCTGAGGCCCCACCCGCTGAGCTTTGCTGATCCCCGGAGGAGCAGGACCTCAGAGGGTTTGGGCCGCTCCGTGCCTCCAGTTCCCGCCCTCAGTCAGGGGCTGCCCCCAGAGAGGAAGCCCAGGAGCCAGGGACCCCCGGCAGGGATTCCCGGGCAGGGGAGACAGCAGCTGACGGCGGAAAGGGCTCTGGGGTGGACGGCAGTTCCCTGGGCTCCCGTCCCAGCTGTGCCGCCTCGAAGGGCTGACCTGGGGAAGGAAGTACGCCACCAGCTGCAGCAAGGGCTGAGGAGGGGCTGCCAGCCTGGAGGGCTGCCCGGAGTGGGTCTCAGCCCTGTGGGCAAGGGGATGGGCACACGTGTTAAGCAAGAGAGTGAAGACTGCTCAGACGCATGTCGGGGGAGGATGATGCCAGCAGGATTACTCTGTGGGGCTGCATTAGGGTGACGGGCAGGGGCCTGGAGGCTGGGCAGGAATCCTGTAGGTCTGCTCTGTGAAGCCCGTTTAAGTGGCTCTTAGTCTCTCATAGATTAGAACAAACCCTGTCTCTCTGAGAGCCGCACTTTCCACACGCCTCTTCTCTGTAACAAAGAGGGTAACAAAGAGGGTGGCCTGGATATGGGGAAAGGCGAAGGGTCCAGCTTCCTGCTTGCCCACGACCTGGGCTGGCGCCTGCTGGTGCCTGTGGGCTGCCCCCGCGGCTGACCCGCTGGCTTTTAACCCAGGAGCTCCTCCTGTAGGACCCACATGAAGGCCTCGGAGAGCTCTGCCTCCCGGGCTTCTCCGGCCCGACCACGCCGGCCACCGCGTCTGCTTTGACGTGGCTGAGTCCCCACGGGTGGCAGCGCAAGACAGCACTGCCGTGGCGCCCCTCTCCGTTTATGCCTCGCAACTGCCCCTCCCGGCAGAAGCCCAGGTGGGGACGCCCAAACCCGGACGCCCAATCTCGTCACTTCCTCTCCCATGATTCCCAGGGTCCAGGAAGTGGAAGACCGCTCCCCTTCTTCTCGATGGGACCGTTTTCCTCGTGATAATCTCTACATTAAACAGATAGTTCATCAAGCCTGGACCCCGGTAAGTTACAGCGGGAGACACTGGCGTTAAGTTCACTCATTTTCAAGACGGCGAGATCGTATGTTTGAGCGTCAGAGGGGCCCCTGTGTTCCCTCTTTCTCTTTGCCTCCGTAACAAAGTAATAAATCCTGGCCTCCCCAAGGCTGACCAAAGGACGTGACTCAGAAATGCACAAGAGTGAATGAAGCACGTGAATAACTAAGCGCCTCCCCCCACTCCCCACCTGCAAGGCTCTTCACGGCTCTGGATGGAGCCGGCTGGGAGATGTTGCACCCAAGCTGCCCCTTCTCCCTCTCGCTGCCCCAAAGTACGTCCAGAAACCCCCGACCGTCATGCAGTGCAGAGCTGGAAAGTCAGTTCATTAGATTATCAGTCAGCAGCAGTCACTCCCTCCCCTCTGACGCCCTTCCAGGGGAGCAGTGTGTCCCCACCCCATTTAGGTTGGGCTTGGCCACGTGACTTGATTTGGCCAACGCAAGGTAGGCAGACACGAGGTGAACAGGAGGTTTGAGAAGTGCTTGCCCCTCTGGGCTTCCTGTCTTAGCCCTATAGGAAGCGCATGCCCTGGCCAGCCCGCCTAAGCTAGGAGGTTGAGAGATCCATGGAGAATGCGGGACCCAACCGGGCTTACAGCCAAGCCCAGCTGCCCGGCAGAAGCATAAGCAAGTAAACACTTGAGTGGTTTGTTCCGCAGCATTATTGGGGCAATATCTGACATCCGACTGGTACTGTTAGATGAACTCTGAGGCCCCTTATAGCTCTTTTTTTTTTTTATAAATTTATTTTATTTATTTATTTTTGGCTGTGCCGGGTCGTCATTGCGGTGCGGTACACAGGCTTCTCATTGTGGTGGCTTCTCATTGCGGAGCACGGGCTGTAGGTGCACAGACTTCAGTAGTTGTGGCAGGTGGGCTCAGTAGTTGTGGCTCGCAGGCTCTAGAGCGCAGGCTCAGTAGCTGTGGCGCACGGGCTTAGTTGCTCCGTGGCATGTGGGATATTCCCGGAGCAGGGATCGAACCATGTGCCCTGTATTGGCAGAAGGATTCTTAACCAGTGAGCCACCAGGGAAGCCCCCGCTTATATAGCTCTTAGCCTCTACAAGAGGACCAGTCCTGGCCAGGTTTGAACATCCACTTGTCTGGACTGGATGTTGCATTGAATGATCCCTGCCTCCCAAGAGTGAAGGAACTGAGCCCCAGGGGCTCATGGAGAAGCAGCCCTACCTCCTCCCCCTCCTCCAGGCAGGACAGAGGAGGGGGGTTCTCTGATCAGTGTTGCCCTTGTGCCCCTGCAGATGAAGGACCAGGGTTCCTCAGAGGAAGGGGATGATGTCAGACACAGGCTGGGCTGCCTGCCTGCTTATCTCCCTTGTCAGCCCAGCCTGGCCTGCATGTCACACACATCGATCCAGAAGGCAGGCATCTTTGCGTCCATTTCCAGAAGAAACACTTGAGGGTCAGAGAAGTTAAAGGACTTGCGGAAGACCACACAGCCGGTGAGTAGACCAGACCAGCCCCCGTTTCCCACGCCAGGGCTGTCTGCCCTTCTGCAGCTGAAGGAAGGGGGTGGGCAGGGACCAGTCCTGGGCCCAGAGAGGCCCCTCTCCAGCTGGCCTGCCACCTTCCAGGAGGGGACTCTGGGCAGATGGGTACATCTTGGGAGAGAGGCAGAGTTTTTCTTAAGCCTCCTACCTGTGCCCCTTTCCCCTTCCTATTACCTATATCTGGCCCTTGAAGGAAGTGTGAACCCCAGATTTGAAGCCTCTCTCCTCTTCCCTTCATCAAAGCCAGTTCGCAGATAACCGTCACTCCTAAAAGCATCTGAAAAACTCACTCACACTGAGGCCCTGGTGACTGAGGAGAGCTGGGCCACCACAGGGGGACAGCTGCATAGGGGAAGGATGCCCCCAAAAAGGCCACGTATGGACACAGCCCAGTGAGGCAGGGAGGGAGGCAGGAGAGAGGACGGGGCCTGAGTTTCCCCTCCCAGTGAACAAGAGCATGGGGCCAGGTGTATTTATAACACAGCCCTGAAGGGGACCAGGCTTCCCATAAATCACACTGTCTCCTTGACAGGAGTAAAAATAGCCCCACGGCATCCTGCACATGTTTGTGCATGGAACAGAGCTGGCCCGGCCAAGCCCTCCGCCCTCTGGTCATTGGGACAAAGTTTCCACCTCCTCCTCCCCGCCGGGCATCAGGCTTGCTGCTGGCCCCTCACCTCCACAGAGGGGATGCCCCAGTTGGAGGGTTTGCTCGGTAGGCCCCCCGAAGCTCTGCCCACCAGGCCAAGACTGCTGACTCAGGCTAGCCACAGAGGGGACAGCACACGTCCTCGGCCAGGTCAAGGTGGGGAAAGGGTCATAGCCCAGCAGTGGGTGAGGAATAAGGCTTGGGGCCAGTGGGTGGGGGACTTAGGCTGGAGACCCCAAATAAGCATCCAAGATCACCATGAGGCCTTCCACTACCTGACACCAGATGAAACAGGCACAAGGGGAAGGAGGGACTCAGGGCAACCCTGAAGCAGGGTTGGATATCGGGGGAGACCCCTCAGCCAGTGCACCGCAAAGGGCAGTCTGAGGTCTGCATCAGAGCAATTGGTGGAGACTCCCGGGCATGGACTCTGTGTGTGTGTGGGGGTGGGGGGGGAGGGGGACACTGCATTTTTAAACAAGACCGCACAGTTCTGGGGCCCACTGCACCGCCTTAAGCCCAGGCCGCCCCGCTCTGATGCACCCCCCACCACTAGACTGGAGCCCTGAGGGGTGGGAGGCACGACACGGGGGCGGGGCCCTCTCCCCGCTGCCGCCCCTCTACTGTTCCTGCTCGGCAAGCCAGTTTTCCAGCAAAAGTGACCTATCTGAGGCATGATCACACCCTCCCAGCCTCCCAGCCTCTCTTTGGGAAACCCACTCCCGCGGGGCTGGGAGCAGGGAGAGGCTGCCTTCTCAGGGATGAGGCCTGGGCTCAGGTCTGGGGGGAGCCAATGGGGGAGGGGCCTGCCGAGTGTTGTTTGTGATCATGTTCATCAGTTTGCACAAAGAACCTTCCCCGCAAGTTATTACCAGTGTTTTCCCACAGGAGGAAGCAGAAGCTGAGATTTGAACTGGGGTCTCTCTCACCACAGCCCATGGTCTAGGTCACAGGGGAAAACCCCAGATTCTTTCCTGTGTCCAAGCTCAGTATTGCCACAGAGCTACCTTCAGCGTCTCTCTCCTGTGATGTCCAAGATGTGGGCGACTGGCCTCGACCAGACCAGGGTGGTGGCCGGTACCCTCCCCTCCCCCTCCCCTCACTGGGCCCTGCCTCCCTGGCGCCCCGCCCCCCTGGAGCCACACCCTTCTTCCTGGGCCGCAGCGTCTGCCCAGCAGGACCTGGCCATGCCCTGGGGGCTGAGGGGAGAGGCTCTCACTCTGGCAGAGACTGCAGGCACTTGATTCGTCTAATGAGACCAGTACAGTGGTTCCGGCCACACGGCGCCCTGGGAGACCTCAGAGGAGTTCCTCTTCTCTGAGCCTCGCGGTGCAACAAATGCTTGATGAGCACGTATCCATCAGACAGTCTCCACTGACCAGCTCCAAATCGGGAATTCTCTCATCCACTCTACCGGTGTTGATGGAGTACCTCTTGCGGGGAAGGCACACTTCCAGGGTTGGGGTACAGCAGGGGGCACGACAGGCCGAGATCCTGTCCACGTGGCACTTACATCCCAGGGAAAATCACAGTGCCACAGCAACAGGGTTAAGAGTGGAAACTCTAGAAGCACCCGGGTTCAAATTCTGGCTCTGACTCTCAACTAGCTGTATGACCCTGGACAAAATACTTAACTGCTCTGTGCTGTAGCTTCCCCATCTGTAAAGTGAGGGTAATAATGATACCTGGCTTTGCTCTTGGGAGGATTAAATGAGCTAATGGCACATGGCACAGGCTGTTGGCTGCTGTCACTATCAGTGCCTGACCCGAGGTCCTCACAGGGAACGTTGGGAGGATTATGACAAGACATTATGCATCAAAGTATGAAGTATCATAATTTGTCCTATGGCAGCCCCAGCATTCTTTCCCTCTTATATGAGTTCAAAGGTACCTGCCCTTGCCTTTTCCTCTTGGGCCACAGCCTCCTAGACAACAGATAACCTCCTGATTCCTTACGCAACTGGAAAAGGGCATGGAAGAAGCAGCAGAAACACCGACCTCCCCTCCTTCCTGACTTGGTGTAGTTTGGGGTCTTGTAGTGGGTGCTACTGGCCCACCCCTAGTCTAGCCCTGATGGGAACAGAGGGTAACCGCAGCCACAAAGCCCAGCAGGGAGAGGAACAGAGCTGCCTTTAGGTCTTCAGGGGCCAGCACACCAATCTAGAAAAGCAGGCAAGATTATGGGGCCTAGTTAACAATCCTGCCTGGATGACTATCTTTCCTCAGCAATTGGTCTGAGCTATAAGCGGATCAAGAAGTAATAAAAAGAGACTGCTGAAAATGCTGGAAAGTCTAGTCATCTGGGTTATTCCAGTAAAAGGCCAAATAGTATTAAAATTTTTAACACCTGAGAATACCCTCATATTGAAAAAAAACCCTTGGGACATGTTAATAATGATGCTCAGGCTGTTTGGATGCAGACAGTATTCGAGATGCTTTACAGATGTTAATGCAATGATCCTTACCAACTCTGTAGCGGGGTAAACACTACTGTACTATTATTTATCCCCAGATATCAGAAAGGATGGCTGGAGCAGTAGTTCTCAAAGTATGGTCCCCGTATCAGCAGCATCACCTTTACCTGGGAACTCATTAGACATGCGAATTCTCTGGAACCAACCCAGATTTGCTGAATCAGAAACTCAGGGCAGTGAGACGCAGCACTCGGTATTTTAGCAAGCCCTCTGGGGGATTCTAACGCATGCCCAAACTTGAGAACCACTAAGCTAGATCTGCGGTGGTAACAAAAACTCCCTGCGCTCAGTGGCTTAAAACAGTAAAGGAATAAGTCTCCCTCGTGCTACCTGTCCACTGTGGGTGGCAGGAGGCCTTTGCTCATCACAGCACTCAGGCACCCTTTGGAAATGGTCCTGAAGGCTTAGAACAAAGGAAGAAACGTGCAAGAAACTCTACTAACACTTGGTAAGAACAGAGTCCGTGGTATTTGAACGAGATCCTGCCCCATCCCCACCCCCAGCTCAGCAGGATGGAAATTCCCCTCTAGGCTGCTGCAGCCCAGCACACAGAGGTCCCTTCCCTTCAGCTCCAAGGCAGGGGTCATCTTCCCAGAACAGGCAGGAAGTCAGCATTCGTCAGCCTGCCCCCAGCTACTTGCTGCTGAGGCATTGTAAGTGTTGCCGAGAAATGGGGGCTCCCTATTCTGCCCAGCACCCACTCTACCAGGGGCATGGCACCACTCAGAACACTGGGCCCCCATCCCTTGCCCTGGCTTTCTAGGAAGAGGTTCCATCCTGCGAGAGGCAAGCCAAGAAGGCCTGAGGCTATAGCCTTTCTCCTCCACTGAGCACTCAGCTCCTAAAGGAGGGGTGCCATTCAGAGAGAAGCACACCCTTGTCCCTAGTCCCAGCTCCAGAGTCATGGCACAGAGATTTTGCCCAGAGGGAGAGGCAGGCTGTAGAACAGAGAGCTCCCAATCTCTTCTCAAAGGAATCGACTTCATTTGCAGCAAAGTGTGGAGAAGTTCAAGCCCAGAGGTGCCCTCAGAAACACTGCAGGCTGTGGTGGCAGGCAGTTGGGAGGAGACTGGTAGATTCATTGGAGATGTAGGCTAGTTAGTTTGTCAGAGAGAACCAGGGAAAGAGACAGCTGTAAGGAGCCCTTCTGGGGTCAAAACAGATCTCAAACACTGACCTCAGGAACCGTCCCTTCAAAGGAGTCTAGATTTGATTGGATTAGCCTGGGAACAATATATGCCATGATGAAAACAGTGGTGCAACTAACTAGCAATTAGTGGCGCTTAACAGATGTGTTTGGTCAGGGAAAGAGAGAGTCAAAGAGAGCCCTGCCGAAACCACTGTCATTCCAGGGTGACTGTGGCCACAACCACCAAGCCTGCGCTCTCCGAGGAGCGACATCAGAGGCTACACATTAAGGGGAGAGGGTAGAATAGACTTTACTCAATAATCCGCCAAGTCACTAAACCAATAAATAAGCAGATAACAACAATGCCCCAGGGGAGGGACACCATACTGAGTTGCTACAATATATTATCTAAAATGTCCAGTTTCCAACAAAAAATATGAGACATACAAAGAAATGGGAAAGTATGACTCATACACAGGAAAAAGGCAAGTAATGGAAACTGCCTATGAGAATGACCAGATGTTGGATTTAACAGACAAAACTTCAAAGTAGCCATTATAAATATGTTCAAAGAACTAAAGGAAACCATGATAAAAAAAGTAAAGGAAGCTATGATGGGAAAGCTGCATCAAATAGAGAATATCACTAAAGAGATAGAAATTATAGGGGCTTCCCTGGTGGCTCAGTGGTTGAGAGTCCGCCTGCCGATGCAGGGGATGTGGGTTCGTGCCCCGGTCCGGGAAGATCCCACATGCCGTGGAGCGGCTGGGCCCATAAGCCATGGCCGCTGAGCCTGCGCGTCCGGAGCCTGTGCTCCGCAGCGGGAGAGGCCACAACAGTGAGAGGTCTGCGTACCGCAAAAACAAAACAAAACAAAAAAAGAAATAGAAATTATAAAAAGAACTAAATGGAAATTCCGAAGTTGAAAAGTACCATATCTAAAACGAAAAGTTCAGTAGAGAAGCACAACAGTAGATTTGCTCTGTAAGGAGAATTAGTGAACTTGAAGATAGATTAGAGATTAAGCAGTCTGAAGAGCACAGATAAAAAAAGAATGAAGAAAAATGAACAGAGAAAGGCTTTCACTTGAGTTCAATAATATAACAGCCTTAGAAAAAGAGTCAGTCAGCATCCCATCTTTTTCTCTTCTCCAGAATATTTTGTTCATGATTTGTATTTTATGTTCCTTGAATATCTGTAAGAACGCACCTAAAGAGTCACCTAAACCTAGTGTTCTATTTTTGAAGCTGTGAAACTACCAGTTCAATTTATTTCATTATTATAGGTCTATCGAGCCTTTCTATTTCTTCAGGCATCAGTTTTGCCTCTAATTTTCGGCTATTATGAATAATGTTGCTATAAATATTTATGTACACATTTTTGTGTGAACATGTTTTCAATTCTCTTGGTAATACACCTAAGAGTGGAATTTCCAGATCACAGGGTAACTCTATGTTTAACTGTTACCGCAGAAGCTGCCCCATTTTACATTCCCATACAGCCATATATGAGGGTCCAGTTTCTCCACAGCCTTTTATTATTATTTTCATTCTTTCTTTAAAAAAAAATCATAGCCATCCTAACTGGTATGAAGCAGTTTTGTGATTTTGGTTTGCATTTCCCTTATGACTAATGATGTTGAACATATTGTCATGTGCTTATTGGCCATTTGTATGTCTTCTTGGAGAAATATCCATTGAGATCCTTTGCCTATTTTTTTTTTGAATTTTTAAAAAATATTTATTTAATTAATTAATTATTTTGGCTGTGCCGGGTCTTAGTTGCGGCACGTGGGATCTTTGTTGCGGCATGCGGGATCTTTAGTTGCGGGATCAAGGCATGCAGGATCTTTTTAGTTGCAGCATGTGGGCTTCTTAGTTGCAGCATGTGGGCTTGTTAGTTGCAGCATGCGAACTCTTAGTTGCAGCATGTGGGATCTAGCTCCCTGACCAGGGATCAAACCCAGTACCCCTGCATTGGGAGCGTAGTGTCTTATCTACTGGACCACCAGGGAAGTCCCCATCCTTTGCCTGTTTTTAATTGGGTTGTTGGTTTAGTTATTGCTGAGTTTTTTTTTGTTTTTTTTTTTGGCCCTGCTGTGTGGCTTGTGGGATGTTAGTTCCCTGACCAGGGACTGAACCCGGGCCACAGCCATGAAAGTGCCGAGTCCTAACCACTGGACCACCAGAGAATTCCCTAGAGTCCTTTATATATTCCTGATACTAGTCCTTTATCAGAGATATGACTTGTAAATATTTTCTCCCATTCTATTGGTTATCTTTTCACTTTCTTGATGGTACCCTTTGAAGCACAAAAGTCTTTAATTTTGATAAAGTCCAGTTTATCTATTTTTTTTTTCTTTTGTTGCTCATGCTTTCGGTGTCGTTCTTTTTTTTTTTTTGTGGTACGTGGGCCTCTCACTGTTGTGGCATCTCCCGTTGCGGAGCACAGGCTCCGGACGCGCAGGCTCAGCGGCCATGGCCCACGGGCCCAGCTGCTCCATGGCATGTGGGATCTTCCCGGACCGGGGCACAAACCCGTGTCCCCTGCATCGGCAGGCGGACTCTCAACCACTGCGCCACCAGGGAAGCCCTCGGTGTCATTCTTAGAAACCATTGCCAAATACAAGGTCGTGAAGATTTATCCATTTTTTAAAAAAAAAATATTTATTTATTTGGCTGTGTCAGGTCTTAGTTGTGGCACACGGGATCTTCATTGCAGCACACGGGCTTCTCTCTAGTTGTGGCGCTCGGGCTCCAGAGCATGCAGGCTCAGTAGTTGCAGCATTCAGGCTCTCTAGTTGTGGCGCACAGGCTCCATAGTGCGCGAGCTCAGTAGTTGTGGTGCGCAGTCTCTCTAATTGTGGCGCAGGCTTAGTTGCCCTTTAGCATGTGGGATCTTAGTCCCCTAATCAGGGGTCGAACCTGCATCCCCAGCATTGGAAGGTGGATTCTTAACCACTGGACCACCAGGGACGTCTTATCCATGTTTTCTTATCATTTTATCATTTTAGTTCTTACATTTTGAGTTATTTTGACTGATTTTTGTTTGCTGAACCCCTCTTGCATTTCTAGGATAAATCCCACTTGGTCATGGTGTATAATCTTTTTCATATGCTGCTAGATTCAGTTTGCTTGTATTTTATTGAGAATTTTTTCATTTATATTCATAAAAGATATTAGTTTGCAGTTTTCTTTTCTTGTATGACTTTGACTTTGATATCAGAGTAATAGAACAAATTGGGGACTTCAAACCCATGGATTATTCAGAAGTATGCTGTTTTATTTCCAAGTGTTTGAATAATTTCCTGTTATCGTTTTGTAATTGACATCTAGTTTAAGTCCACTATGATTATATTTTGTATGGTTTCATTTCTTTTATATTTGTAAAGGTTAGTTTTACCACCCTGGGTATAGTCTATCCTGGTGAATATTCCACAGGCACCTGAAAAGAATGTGTATTCTACCATTGTTGGGTAGAGTGTTTTATAAATGTCAATTAGATCCAGTTGGTTGATGGTATTGTTCAATTCTTCAATAGCCTTTCTGATTTCCTGTCTACCAGTACTATTACTTTCTGAGAGAAAACTGCTAACGATAATTGTGAATTTGTTTATTTCTCCTTTCATTTCTGACAGCCTTTGCTCCATGTATTTTGAAGCTCTATTTTTGGGTGCATACACTTTTTGGATTGCTATGTCTTCTTGGTAAATTGACCCTTGTAATCCTTTGCTCTAAATACTTTGTCTGGCTATATAATAATAATTAATATAGCCACTCCAGCTTTCTTTTGAATGTTTTCTTCATGGTAAATCTTTTTTCATTCTTCTACTTTTCGCCTATTTATATCATTATATTTGAAGTAAGTTTCTTGCAGACAGCATTATAGTTAGGTCTTTTTTTTTAACTTATAAACTATTTCTTTTATATTTTTATTATTATTTTAAAAAATATTTACTTATTTGGCTGCGCTGGGTCTTAGTTGAAGCATGCGGGATCTTCGTTGCCATGTGTGGGATCTTTTAGTTGCAGCATGCAAGGTCTTTAGTTGCGGTATGCGGGATCCTTAGCTGTGGCATGCAAACTCTTAGTTGCGGCACATGGGATCTAGTTCCCTGACCAGGGATCAAACCCGGGTCCCCTGCATTGGGAGCGTGGAGTCTTAACCACTGGACCACCAGGGAAGTCCCAGTCTTGTTTTGTTTTTAATGTCATTACTGATCTGTTTGGATTTAGATCTACTATTTTATTAATTTTTTTTCCTTGTTTCTCTATTTCCCCTTTCCTGTCTTCTTTTAGGTTATTTTAATGTTTTTTAGTATTTCATTTTAATTTATCTATTGTGTTTTTGACTATTATCTTTTTGTATCATTTTCAAGTGTGCTCTAGGGAGCACAGTATACATACTTAACTTTTCAAGTCTACTTAGCATCAATATTTTACCACTTCAAGTGGAATGTAGAAAACTTTCCACAGTATATGTCCTTTTAACCTCCCCATTTACATAATGGTTGTCATATATCACATTGACATACATTGGAAATCCCACCAAATAATGTCATAATTTTTGCTTTCAACCATCATAGTTGTAAAAACTTAAGAATAGTTTGTTGCATTTGCCCAGATGTTTACCATTTCTGTCGCTTTTCCCAATCTTGATATTTCAATTTCCTTCTGGCACTATTTCCCTTCTGTCTGAAAAACTTCCTTTAGTATTTCTTTTTGAGTAGGTATGCTGGGAATGAATTCTTTTAGTTCTCCTTCATCTGAAAATGTCTTCATTTCACCCTAATTCCTGAAGGATATTCTCACTGGATACAGAATATGGGTTGACAGTTCTTTTCTTTCCACACTTTAAAAATGTCGTTCTACATCCTTCTGGCCCCCGTGGTTTCTAATGAGAAATCCACAGTCATTTGAATTGTTATTCTTTAAAAATGAATGTTTTTTTCTGGCTTCTTTCATAATTTCTTCCCTGTCTTTTGTTTTCAGCAGTTTAATCAGAATGTGTCTGGTTGTGAATCTCTTTGGGTTTATCCTCTTTGTAGCTTACTGAGCTTATTGAATTTGTAGGCTTATGTCTTTTGCCAAGTTTGGAAACTGTCCAGCCAGTATTTCTTCAAATATGGTCTGTTCACATTTTGCTGCTTTATTTTATGGGGGAGCTGGGGTGGAGAATGCTGCTCCATATTATAGGCCGCCTTATCTGGAAACAGAAAGTGTTTTATTAATATTAATATGGATATACCACTCTTTGGATTAAAATTTGCCTAATAAGTATTTCCTATTCCATTACTTCCAGTATTCCTGTATTCTGATATTTATGTTTTTTTTTTTTTTTTTGTGGTTCAAGGCAACATGTATCTAGCACATACACAACATAGGGACAAGGAAACATTTAGTAAGGGTAAGGCGGGGCTTGGCCCAACATGCTGGCAGAAACCCCACAGAGGCCAGCGGGAGTGGGTAAGGCTGTTTAGTGTCTTCGGTGCTGCAGCTTAAGACATGCTGCCTTGTGCCACAGAGCATCTGGAAAGAAGATGTAGGAGAGTGACCACATCAGGCAGTAAAAAGCAGTTAGCGACAATGGAGACAAAAACACCATGATGACACCTCCCAGATAGACCATTTTTTTCCAGTTCTCAGACTCCAGGATTTCGTCATGTGGGTAGTAGCTCTGGTCCATCATGAATAGAATCATGAATGAGGCCATGCAAGAGAGAATGAATGTGTTGCCTTTGGTCAGGAGGGAGGTGGAGGCCAAAACACAGGAAGCATAGGGGCAGGGTAGACCCTTGTATGTGAAGGGAACGCCTGATGTGGAGCAGATGTTGAGGTGTCTGGTCATTGCCCCGATAGCCATGTCTAATAGAAAGCTGACCAAAAGCATCCAGGAGGCACAGGGGGACTTCTTGCAGAAACTGCAGAAGATGGAGAAGAGCCCCAGGATCATGTTGGCCACGGACAAGGCACTGGCAACATCCTTCGAGGAAAATTCATTCATCTGGGCGTGGCTGTGCTCTTTGGTCAGGAAGAAACTGGTGTGCTGACCTGGGGACCAGACATTCTTAGATGGGGTGGGGGCCCGCACTCCTTCCCCGCTTCCTGGGCGGTGGAGAGGGGCCAGCCCAGGAGAGGGGGAGCTGCGCCGTCCCAAGCCTCTCACCACCCACCCTTGGCTCGATATTTATGTTTTTTGCTTTTGTTTAATTATTTCATTTGACATGCTCCTTTAATCTATACATTTTGTCCATTTATTATTTCTTGTGATCAGTTCTATATTTTGGACTGTGTTATTTATCTTCCTTTTCCTTTATTTCCTTTTCTCCTTTATTGTTTTCCGTTAGCTTGGTTACATTTTCTGTATTCTTTTCTTCCCACTCCCTGCTCCACATATCACTTTGGAAGTTATACATCCTATTTCATTCCCTTTGTAGGTTACCCTTGAATTTTTAATTTGTATACTTGAACTAACAATGTCTGCAGCCTATGTCTACCCTTTTAACTAATACAAGGAACTTAGTCACCATTGGTGGCCAATACTTTAATTACATCTTTTTATACCCCCAAATTGGCTACTGTTGTCATCATTAGATTTACTCACATTCGCTCACTTGTATTTGTATTTTTGTTTATCGTTGCTGCTTTCTTAACACCACTTCTTCCTGGGTTATGATATATACCATATATAGGAGATATGTGTACAATACAAAGGATATATAGGACACATACTTTTATATAGATATATAGTCAGTCCATAAAATGTCTGTTAGTAGTAAAATCTCTCAGTCTTTACAAAAAATAACCTTATTTTTATCCTTGCTCTTCAATAATAATTTAGCTAAAGAATTTCTAGATACACTCTTATTTTCTCTTAGCAACTTGAAGATACTCTTTTCTTAAATTAATTAATTATTCATTTTTGGCTGCGTTGGGTGTTTGTTGCCGCGTGCGGGCTTTCTCTAGTTGCGGTGAGCGGGGGCTACTCCTCGTTGCGGTGTGCGGGCTTCTCATTGTGGTGGCTTCTCTTGTTGTGGAGCATGGGCTCTAGGAGCGCGGGCTTCAGTAGTTGTGGCACGCAGGCTCTAGAGCACAGGCTCAGTAGTTGTGGCACATGGCTTAGTTGCTCCGTGGCATGTGGGATCTTCCCGGACCAGGGCTCAAACCCGTCTCCCCTTCGTCAGCAGGCGGATTCTTAACCACTGCGCCACCAGGGAAGTCCGTGGAGATGCTCTTTAACACAGTCTTCAGGCTTCTAATGTTGCCATTAGCAAATCTCCTGGCAGCGTCATTGTCATTCCTTTGAAGGTATCTGTCTTTTCTCTCTGGTTGCCTTTAAGATCTTCTTTATGGTGTCTGGCAGTTTCACAGGGATGTATATAGTTCTGAATTTATTCGTCTTACTGGAACCAGGGCTTTCTGAAACTGAGGATTTATATTTTTCACAAAAACTGGCATTTTGTAGACACTATCTCTTCGAATATGTCGTCTCCACCATCTGCCTATTCTCTTCCCCATGGAACTCCTGTTAGATGTGTGTCAGACCTTCTCATTCTATTCATGCCTCTTACGCTCTCTGGATCAGTAAGCTTTTGTTGTATAACAAATCATCCCCAGATGCACTAGCTTAAAATAACAACCGTTTTTTCAGCTCATGATTCTGGGCATCACCAACTTAGGCTAGGCTCAGTTGGGTGGTTCTTATGGTCTTGGCTGAGCTCACTCATGCATATATGGTCAGTTAAGGACTGGCTGGTCTGGGATGGCCTCAGTTGGGATGGCACTTCTTTGCTCCACACTGTCCCTCATCTTCCAGCAGGCTACTCTGGGTTTATTCATTAAGGGTTTTAAGAGAATGAACGGAAGTGCCCAAGGCCTCTTGAGGCCAAAGCTCAGAACCAGCATCACTTCCACCACATTTTATTGGTCAAATGAAGTTGCAAACGCAGCCTAGATTAACAGGGTGGAGGAAAAGACTCCGCTTCTTGATGATAGGGGCTGCAGCTGCAAAATCACATGGAGGAAACTGGAATGCTATAAAATTAAGAAAGTGATACTGTACCTCTGTATTTGTGTCATTTTCCTCTCATGTTTTTTTTTACTACTTTCTTTATCGCTTTAAACATACTTATTTTGGACTTCCCTGGCGGTTCAGTGGTTAAGACTCCATGCTTCCACTCCAGGGGACACGGGTTCGATCCCTGGTGGGGGAACTAAGATCCCGCATGCTCTGTGGCACGGCCAAATAAATAAATAAATAAAAATAAAAACATATTTATAGTCTATCAGATTGGGTGCTTAATCTTGCTGTTTTTGTATCTCCAGACTTTTGACTGGGGTTGAGTTTTCTTCTGTGCACTATCAACTCATCTTCATCAGGGCTTTATCTGTGGGAGTGCTGTGTGACCTCAGCTGAGGACCTGTTCTTTTAGAGCAAGTTTTGTATTTGTTTCTGTTAAGTAACCCACAGATATTACTAAGCCTGGGACCAATATTTATGTTAATCTCTCAGTTATAGGTTAACAGGTGGAGTCACGTTGAATCTAAGACCTGTGTGAGCACTGGCTCTTGGTTCACAAACTCTCAGGAGGCATTTAAAAAATTCTACCAGCCACGCTGAGACAGACAAATTTCCTTCTTGTCCTTTTGTGCCTAAAGGTCTTGTGTTTTTTTTTTCCTTTCACTTTTGCACATTATTTCACTGAAGGTATAGCCCCAGACAGTCCCAGCTTTAGTTGGAGTCTCTGTTTCAAACCCCACTTTGCGTAGATCCAAGGCATTACCTTCTCTGGATGACAACCTGCCCCCATTTTCTGCCTGTGCCCTCAAGGTTCCCTCATCCCCCTAGTAGGGCAGCTGTGGTCAGTTTACCTTTGTTACCCTCTTCATTTCTAGCTCTTGGAGATCTCCTTTTGGTTCTTAATTTCTTGGATTTGAAAGGAAACTGTTGGTGGTGGTTTTTTGTTTTAGTTTTAGCTGAACTTTCCTAGGTGTTTACAGCAGGATAGTTTTCAGGTTATATAATCTACTGTATTGCTCAAAACACAAGTCCAAATACAAACACAAATTATTTTTTTTTTAAGAACTGGAATCAAAATTTCCTGGCTGTCAAAGCAGGTAGAAGATCTGCAGAACACAGTTTGAAAACCACTGAAACAGAAGGGCGAACCCAGGCTTCTTGCCACCTGCTTCCACAATGCTGGCCCTCACACCCTTCATGTTCTGGGACTTGGGGTAAGTTACTTAGCTTCTCTGAGCCTTTTGTTTCTCTTCTGTATGGATGACCATACCTAACTCCCAGAACCTGGGAACATGCATGGAAAGCCCTGGCCCTGCGATGCTTGAGGTGGGAGTCTCTCCAAATGGCAGTCTTCGGTATAATCTAGAACGTTGCCTCAGGCGTAACACCCCTCTGCCCAGCCAGGTGAATGGAGGGCTGGCTGGAGGCAGGTTTCCAGGCATTGTTGCAGGCTGTTCTGAGCTTCCTCACAGACAGGAGTACAGAGTAAAGTCTCCCCAGGCAGAACCCCGGTCCCAGCGGTCCTGTTGCTCCTTTGCATCCATTTCTGGGAGGACAGCCCGTGCTGGCCACACCTGACCACAGTGCTTTCCAACCAGACCTGGGCAGGGACCCCTTGAGAAGGCCCCCCACCCCCTCCCCACAGACCTCAGCTTCCAAACACCTCATTCATCCTAGGGGTCGGGGGTGGGCTGTGGGCGGTGGTGGAGAAGGATCCCCGTCCTCTTGCCCCAGACCCCGGGGCCGGGATGGGGGACACCCCAGCGGAAGCGGCGACCCCCAGGGAGGCCCCTGCACAGGAAGAAAGGCATTTCTGTCTCGCTCTGAATCCGCCTCGGGTTTCGCACTTCCCTTCCCCGGGACAATCCCGACCTTCACCGTGAAGGAACTTTTGCAAACACACACACGCACATGTATTTTTGGAAGAAGGGGAAGAATTCCAAGAGAACCTCTGCTCGGTTAAAAATGAAGTGAAGATTATATTAAGAATGAAAGGCGAGCGGGGCCGCTCAGGCGCAGACAGAGGGCCCTTTCATCGGCCGGGCCGCGCGCCGCGGGCAGCTGCCAACACAACCGCGGGCGGAACAGACCCTGCGGAGCCGCCGGCCGCTGCCAGGCCGCGTCCCCGCCGCTCGCGGGCTGGCGCCGCTCCCCGTTTCCGCTCTGCTGACGCACCGAAATCGCCGGGCGGCGGGGACGCCGGGGCCGCGGGGAGAGCGCCGGAGGCTGGGCCGGGCCGGGCTGCGGGGCGCGGTTCCTGGCCGAGCGTCACCTGAGCGCCCGGAGCGCCCAGGTGGGGCCCGGAGTTTCCCATCCGCGCGCTTCGGTCCACACCACTGCCTGCCTCCCCTCGCTGGGGCCGCCCCTCTGCCCCGGGCCGCTGCGCGTCCTCAGCCCAGCCCCCAGCGCATCGTGGGTGCTCACTGGGCTCCAGGCAGCCTCCTCCGTGAAGCCCGCCTGGATCATCCCTGCGCTGGACTCCGACGGGCCGTACCTGGTCCTTCCTCGAGACCCCTGTTAGGCCCAAGCAGAGTCTGCAAGCCTCCTGCAGCCCCTCACCCAGTGCGAACCTCTCCCATCCCCAAAGGTGTCCGTGGGGCGAAGAGAGGGTCCATGCCTGACGCCGGCCCCAGACGTGGCTGCTGAGTGTTCCCCATACAAATCTCTCCCTGGAGGATGGGCAGCCTAATGGTTTGCTAACCCAGGACCATTACTCCCATTAATAATTATTAATTAATGGTTGTGAAAGCCATTCAACCTGACCTGTTAAATGGGCACAGCCAAGTCATCCTTCCCTACTTCTCAGGACTTGTGTGAGGCTGAGGAAAAAGTCTGAGGAGAGGTAAGGACGGCTTGGGAACTGCAGGGTGCCCGGGCCTTTCTCTATGAGACAGGCACTCCTGGCCACTGCCCAGATCTGCCCTACTCATGCCTCCGCCGAGGCACTGCTTCCCACCCCCTCGCAGGAGGATTAATCACGCTGTTCAGAAGCTCCAGGACTCCCGGGAGCGGGAGAGGTTCCGTCAGCCCACAGCCTGGCCCCCGGGCGTCTTCCTTCCCAGTCCCACCTCATCACTTGGCTCCCACCCCAATGCCAGAGGAGGGCGCTGGTCCTGTTGGCCAATCAAAGAACACCACCCACCTGCCTGATTGGTTCCGGGATGAGCAGTGACCCACCCTACGGAAATCAAAGCTTCCCTGTGAAGGCGGGCAGTGAGGCTCTGGGTCTTGGTGCCTGAAAGGAGTGAGCTTGAGGCTGCTAGGGGTTCCCCAATGCCTAGAGGAAAGCAGAGGTGAGAGATGCGGTGGGTGAGGGGGCGAGAAAGACGAAAACCCAGAGAGACACCAACGGAGACACAGACGTCATCCTGGGTCGGCAGGACCCAGCTGTGCTGCAGACAGAGCCACCCCGGGCCACCCATGACAATGACCAATCCATTCTCTTTCGGTTTGGGCCCGAGTAAGTTGGGTTTCTGTCAGCTGGAGTTGAGAGTCCCACCTAATATCCTCACCACACCTGAACAGTAAAACCTGAGCCCTTGCACTTGGTACTTGTGACCTTCGCAATGTCCAACCCGCTTCCCTTTCTGGCCTTGGGCTGCCTTTGCCCGTCCAGCACCTTACCACTTACGAAGGATTTTCACAAGCGTGATTGGAGGCGATCCTGACCACAACGCAGGTGTTGGATAAGGAAGCTGAAGCCTCAGGGTTAAGTGCCGTATCCAGAGTCACAGAGGCATAATGTGGACCAATTCCAGCCTAGTTGTCTCTGACCACAGCCAGTCTCCCAGCCACCGCAGCCAGCCTCCCTCTCCCCTCCTAAGCCCTCCCTCCCACCCGCTCCTAAACCCCACACTCGGGTGTCTCCACAGTGCAGTGGCTGTGGTCCCCCCCTCCCCTGCCTCTGCTGCTGACCTCTGTCCTTCACAGCTCAGTGTGTGTCCGCCTCCCCTCCCCCTCCTCTGAGCCTGCAGTCTGCACCAGTCATTTGGCGTTTGTGCTTCCGATGCTGTGGGCTGGGTTGCTGTATCCCCACCTTGCTCCCCAATGCACAGAGTCAGGGCTAAAGGCAGGAGCCTGTCCCATGCGGCTCTAGGTGTGCCTTTTGAATACTGAGGGGGCAGAAACCACAGGATGTGACAATGGATGAGATTTGGGAAGTGAGGACGGGAGAGGAGAGTCAAATACGGTGACCCCTTTGGTTTGTTTCTGGCTTGGGTGTGATCATTAACTAAATTCAGAAACGTGAGAGGACGCCCGGGTTACCCAGAAGAGACCAGGGAGGGGAGGTCTCAAGGCCCCTGGGGATACAGCACAGAGGTTCCAGAGAGGACAGGGCTGGAGGAAGAGGTTCAGGAGGCTCAGAGGTAAAGGTGGAGGCTGAGCGCCTTGGGAGTGGATGCGTTCACCCGAGAGGAACTCATTCATGTGGGAGAGGAGATGATCAAGGACAGAATCCCAACATTTGCGGGACTGGCAGAGGAGGGGGGCTAGGTGGGGGGAGCGCAGTGGGGAGAGAAGAGGAGGAAGGTCAATGAAGAAGACAGAACAAGGAGAGTGCTTTGTGAAAGCTACATGAGAAGGTGCTTTAATAAAGGACTGCTCCAAAGTGGCAAGTGATTTCAGAGGTCCATGGGAAGACTTCTTTCCAGGAGGAAGGTGCCCCCTGGGACTAGTTCCAGAATGTATAAAGAAGTCTTTCAATTCAACAATGAAAGGACGAATGATCTAATTAAAAAATGGTCAAAGGATCTAAATAGACATTTCTCCAAAGAAGATATACAAGTGGCTAGTAAGCACATGAAAAGATGCTTGACTTCAGCTGTTCTCAGGGAAATACAAATCAAAACCACAATGAGATACCAGTTCACACCCACTAGAATAGCTATAAAACCACTACTAGTATGACTACTACTACTGCTACTACTGCTACAACCCCAAAATAACAAGTGTTGGCGAAGACGTGGAGAAATCAGAACCCTCATACGTGGCTGGTGGCATGTAAAATGGTGCAGTTCCTGTGGAGAACAGCATGACTGTTCCTTAAGAAATGACATGTGGAATTACCACATGACCCAGCAATTCCATTCCTAGGTATGTACCCAAAATAACCAAGAAGTGGAAACAAAGCAAATGTCTACCACCTAATGAATGGATAAACAAAAGGTGGTGTGTACATACAATTGTATATTATTCAGCCATAAAAAGGAGTATTGATACACAGTACAACATGGCCGAACCTTGGAAACATTCTGCTAAAGTGAAAAAAGCCCGAGACAAAAGGCCACATATTGTATGATTCCATTTATGTGAAACGTCCAGCACAGATAAATCCAGAGGTGGAAAGGAGATTGGTGGCTGTCAGGGCCTGAGAGAAGAGAGTGGAGTGTGATTGCTGATGCGTATGGCCTTTTCTTCTGGGGTAATCAAAATATTCTTGAACTAGATACGGTGATGGTTGTACGACCTGCGAACATGCTTTTTTTTAAAAAAAAAAAAACATTTAATTATGTAACTTTAAAGAGTGATATTCACAGTATGTGAATTATGTCTCATTTTTTTAAAAGAGGAGGAATATGTGAAGACATCCTCTTGTACAAGTTGTTAACTCTCCTGGAAGGATAACGAGGAAATTGCCAACAGTGAAGGGACCAGGAATGGGGCAGAGGGCGAGGATGGGAGGAAGGGCACTTGTACATCAATTCTGAGTCATGGGAATGGATTACATTTTTCAAGAAGTAAATAAATAGAACAAAATAAATGGCTGTGGGTGAAAGGAGGAGGTAGGATTGAAGGAGTCTTTTTTAGGAGGGAGAGACTGGGCCATGTTTGGAGGCAGAAGGGGAGAAGAAGCCTGTGTGTCACAAACAGAGGAGGCTGATGAACCGCTGAGGCCCGGATCGACAGCACAGAAAGGGGCAAGGGGTGGGCATTTCCCCCACCCCTAACTCCTGCCCCGAGGACCCTGGGGAGGAGGTGAGGGGGGCAAAGATACAGAAGTAGGGGTGAGGGGAAAGGGGGGTCTTATTTCATGCCCAATGATGTTTATTGGCTCTGTGGAGGAAGAGGCCAGGTCACTGGGCCTGGAGATAGGAGAAGGGGGTGCTGGAGGGGAAGAAGGGGCATGAGCATCAAGGGCAAGGTTAGGAAGGGCTCCCTCACGGAATCCAGAAAGGAACCAGTGACGCAGGAAAGGGCTGCTGAGTAATTCTGAGGTTGGAAATCCACCTCGGTGATTTTCACATCCATTCCATGGAGCTTGAGTAAGGCTCTTTGTGTGCCGGGACACTGTGCTATTGATGGCGGGCAGCTATCGGCTGTGGCCAAGCAGGGGTCAGCCCACCTAAGCGTCTGCTTTAGACTCCAAACGCCACCGCACGGGGTGGGGCAAGTGGGCCTTGCGGGGGTTTAGGAGAAACGGGGGTGGAGGCGCCAGCCCTAGCAGAGGGGCACAGCATGGGTGGTGCCCGGGGAGTGACCCTTGGGCTGGGGAGCCACGCCATCTCTGGGGTGGGGACTGAACTGGGTAGTTCAGAGTGGCTGACATCGTCGTGACCTTCAGTCCTCCTAGTCAACTGCACATTTTCCAACAACTGTTCACAATTAAGTTGGAAACCCTCACCGCATTTCCAGCCAACTAGTTGCTGTCTGCTGTTGGCTCCTAGGGCTCCCCTGACACCGAAGATGCCATCAGGTTTGGCTTTCACAACCACCACGGAGGGAGATAGCCCTGTTGTTAAGGTGTCCGTGTGCCCGCGGCCCTTCTCTGGGTCGATGATCGTCTCCAGATCTGCAGCCTGCAGACCTGCCCGGGGTTCTGGGGTCCCACGGCCCCCACTTGCCCCACCAGCGCTTGCCCTGCCCTCTTTAGCAGTCGCTGCCGCCCATGGCTCATGCTGAGTTCACAGTCTTCTTGTCTGACCCGGGTTCGTCTTTATTTTCCATCAAGGGTCCTTGAACCAGATTTCCTCAACACAGCCAGCCAAGGCAGACGTCATTTCAAGCCACCTATTCTGCATTGTCTTTGACTTGTCCATAAGGATTTCATGAGGTATGTGAACATAGCTTATAAGTGAGCTCTATTTATTCCTTCAACAAACTGGGGCTCCTGTCTCTCTGACTGTGCAGGGGAATGGAGGACCACAGTCAGGTGACATCCTGTCCCTGTCCTGGAGGAGCTCACAGCCTTGGGGAAGTCAGGCCAGACCATCCAGTTACTGTGGGGTGTTGGGAACCAAGGCCCTGGGCATCTCGGAGGCAGCTATGTCAGGGTGGTCAGGGAAGGCTGCCTGGAGGAGGGGACGTTTAAGTTTTTTTTTTTTCTTTCCAGGTTTATGCATGTATTTATAACTATCTTATACGTGTGGTTTTTGTATAAAGAAATTAAAATAATTTTTTAAAATATGAGAAATGTTTTAATACCAAGAAAAGAGGAAGCTTTATGATTTTATTTGCCAGACTGGGGGCAGAGAAGTTCACTCTTGTGCTGAATGGCCCCTTTCCCATGATTGTTGGGATGACTGACAGTTTGCTGGGGACACGTGTCCTGCCTCTTTGTGAGCCCTGGAGGCTTCCACTCAGGATCCTGTCTTAAGTTAAGCTTTGGAAGAGGAATGGAAATGTGGTCTGGTCTGAGAGCAACACATGGGGAGGTACAAGGGGTGGAATGGTGTGAACATTTAGGAACCGCAGGTGGCTCAGCGTGGCTGGAAGGCAGGGAGCCTGGCAGGGAATGGCTGGAGATAGGCCAGGCCTCCTATGCTAAATTAGAGAGTTTGAACTTTATCTTAAAGGCTACTGGGAGCAACTGAAGCATTTAAGCCGGAGCAGGATGGGGCTAGCAGGTGGAGGAGGGATGGAGTCTAGGACTGGGGAGGCTAGGGGGAAAGGTGTCCAGTGATCAAGGAGAGAGGTCGTTACATCTGAGCCAGGAAGGGCAGAGAGATGGAGAGTTAAGGGCTGATACAAGGGACACTATGGAGGCAAAACCCTCAGCTTTGGGATGACGCTGAGCGGGAGGAGGGAGGGCAGCAGGGCCCCTGAGGGTCTGGCTCAGGGCTGGGGCAGGGGGGCGCAGCAGTGTGAGGAAAATGACTTTCACTGCCTTGTGTGAGGGTGTGGAGATATACTCTGTATGTGCGGAGGTCTCATGAGTCATGCAGGAGTCCCTCCAACACAAGCCACAGCAGTATGAGTTTGGCCAGCCTGTTCCTGATGAACAGATGATGACGCTGGCATATCTCCGCTTACTTATCCATCTCGCAATTTACCTCGAGGTTCTCAGAAACCAGCTTAGATTTTGCATCAGGAATTTGGATTCAGGTTCCACTGGCATCCAGTGAGCACCTGTCACAGTTGCTGCACAAACACCGAGTCACTAGGCAGGAGAAAGTGTGGGGCTCTTTCTGGGGCCACGTGACCCTTTTCCTGGAGTCCATCTTTTCCAAAGTGGCCGTTTGTCTGGAGTCTGTCTCCTGGGGCTGTTCTTATTTCCTGACGTTTCTCAAAGAGCAGCCACAGTGCCCCCGCCCCGCCCCCCCCCAAGTCAGTTCCCGTTGTGGATGGTGAATTTTCTGGGTCTGACATTGCTTCTCCCTAGAAGGGTGTTTCTCTTTCTGTCTGAGTGGTCAGGGAGGACGAGCTCAGCAGGAGGGAGCTGGTAAAGGGGGCAGGACGGGGACACAGAGATCGGACTCAAGTGCTGCCCCACCTGCAGCTGCGCTTTTAGTGTGAAGGGCTGTGAATTAAGAAAATCACATTTGGGGCTTCCCTGATGGCGCAGTGGTTGAGAGTCTGCCTGCCGATGCAGGGGACGCGGGTTTGTGTCCCGGTCTGGGAAGATCCCACATGCCGCGGAGTGGCTGGGCCCGTGAGCCATGGCCGCTGAGCCTGCGCGTTGGAGCCTGTGCGTCGGAGCCTGTGTTCCGCAACAGTGAGAGGCCAGCTCACCGCAAAAAAAGAAAATCACATTTGTAAGAAAGATAACATATTTTTTGGTTTATTACAATATTTATATCACCTTCTTATCTATCTTCTGGCATTTCCGTCTCTTTCTAGAATGTTTGCCTCCTAGGCCAAAAACACGAGTGCCCCGTGTGCAAACACACAGGCTTTTTTGCTTCACTGATGCTTTGGATTAAGTCTGACTCCTCACTGTTATGATGTCATTGTCATGACCGGGTTGACCAAAGCGATTAGAGAGGTCAAGGTAAGCTTCTTAATGAGGTCAGGAGACAAGGAGCCAAGTAAAGGGCCCAGCCCTTCCCTGCAGCCAGCCTGGCTCCTGAGCCAGAGAGAGAGCGCGAGCGCGCGAGAAGGGTGTGATTTCTCAGCCTGACACTAACACAGCTCTCCGTGGTCCATCCCGTCTGTCTGCCCAAGTGACATCCACGCAAAGACTTACTTTCGCAAATGCACAGGGGGGTCACCTCCGGGCCCCTGCTCCTGCCATGCTCTCTGCCTGCCTGCAGCGGCCCTTCAGGCTCCTTCTTTGTCACAAGTCACCTGTCTGCAGAGCCCCTCCGCCTCTCCAGCTGTGCTGAGGACTGGCCACACTTGCTGCCTTTCCCTCTTGGAGGACAGGGGCCCAGGAGTTGGGCCCAATGCCCAGCCAGACCAGTCTTATGGAGCGACCATGGGAAGCAGCTGGGTCGAGAGAGAGGCCTAGAGCCATTCCAAGAGGTCTCCACCCCATCCAGGGCCCTTCCAGCCCCCAGCCCAGGGCACTTGCTGCTGCCGCCCAGGCGGGCTGGCCCGGAAGCATAGAGCAGGTTTTGTCGCCACCTATTGCCCGGTTTGCTCAGCAGAAGTCAGCCAGGGCCTCAGGCCTTGTCTTGAGGGAAAAGAGCCCAAAACCCTCTTTAGAAGACAGCAACCGGCCTGGGGGCTGAGTGGGGAGAGGTCCCTGAGCACCTCACAGAAAGGCCCCCCCCTCCACGCTAGAAGCGCTCCAGCTCGGCCCTAACTGGGTGACCCGGGCCGAGACCTTCCACCCTAGGCTGCAGCCACGGCTCTTAAGTGAGATGGGAAGTTGTCGGTGAGGGTCCAGGAGGGGACAGCAAGGCTCGCAGAGGCGGGTTGAGCACCGCGGCTGGGTGGGGACGACCAAGCCCTCTGGGAGCCGGAGGCCTTTCCAAGCCAAGCCCGCTGCCGGCTGTGAGGCAGGAGAGGCAGTGATTTACATTCCGGCTCTAATGGGGAGAGCCCGGAGGCCCTGGGGCAGTGTCTTACTCTCTCTAGGCCAGCTTGTTCCTTCCCTGGTAAGTGCAGGGCCACTGCTCACCTCCCAGGATTGTGGCAAGAACGAGCTGCAGCGATGCTGTGAGGGCCCCGGGCTGCCCCTCAGGTGGCAGCTGTCATCACCCAGCACCACACTGTCCAAGACACCACGGGGAGGCTGGCTTTATAACACCTCAAACACACACGTTTTGCAAGACCCGAGGTGCACAAAAGTGCAGGAGGACTGGCTGGCTCCCAGGTTTCCAATTAACTGTCTTGAAACAGCTTCCCAGAGAAGGGAGCAGATTTCAAGGGAACCCCAACCCAAATGCACAAGCGTTTCACCCTTAGGTCAATCAAAAAGAACTGCTCTGGCTCCAGCAAAACAAACCCAACTCCACTCACTGATCCAGCTGGTCTCAACGAATGGCTGTCCCTCTACCCTACCTACTGACTTTATAAGTTTAATTGAATTCACACAATTTACACTGGATCTTGCAAGGACAAGGAAGTCTTTTATTTGCTTACAACAAAAACATCTGTAACATAATTCTCTCTCCTCAAAACTGAGAGCCCTACAAAAATACACAAAGCCATCTCTATTTGTATTTACCCAGAGACATGAGCAGCGGGAACGGGGTTGGGACTGGAGAAAAACCAAGGACTTATTCTATTTGAAAAAACAAGAAACTGCCTTTAAAAAATAGCATTTTTCTACTTGTCAGTAGCTACCCTTTCCCCTCCTCTGTATGAAAACGTGAAACAGAAAACAGCACCTGTGAAAACACCTCGGCAGCAGTGTCAGAGATGAGGCAGTGGCCTCGGGCTGCAGAATCCCAGCCCCTCTTCCAAGCAGGTCACTGCCACACAGTCTGCTCTGAGGAGTTCCTTCCAGAAAGCTCCCTCGCCACCCCCCATAACGATGGAGAACTGGGCAGCCTCTCTTCTCTTGCTTGTAGTTAGCTGAGGAATCTAGAAATCAAACACAGCAGTTAGAAACACAACGGGACTCAGACGTCCCAGAGGGGCGCCAAAGCCAGTCCCGGGTCTGCGGTCAGGGACAGACAGCCATCGCTGCAAGGCCCCTAGGGGGTGGGTCCGGGGAAATGGTGACCAATTAATACGGTGGCTTTGAAACTTCAAATCAAGAACACAGTCTCAGAAAACCAGACTAGAAGGGACCCTGAGACCATCCAGTTCAAGTTCATTGTTCAGATGAGGCCCCAGAATAGATGACTAATTCCTGAAGGCAGGCAGAGCTTTTTCATTCATCAGACTTTCTCAACTGTTCCACAAGGACTAATACTTCCTCCACCATTCAAAGACACGAAAAGCACCCCCGAAGAGCCAGAAGTACAGCAGCTGCTTTCAGTGGGACACACAAAACCCGTGACACACACCAGACAGCGCGAAGCACTCGGGATGTGACCAGAAGAAGAAGCCTGGACGGGCCTCGCCAGGCAGTTCCACAGGACGACTGGCTTCACCACACAGACAGGTAATGTGGGCGCTGACGGAAGAGACACAGTGTGGTACTTTTCCAGAGCCAAGAGACCCAAATGGACTCTTTCCGGCTCTGTGATCCTGGACAAGTAATACCTCCTGTTCCTTACCTATAAGATGTGCCTGATAGTGTGTACTTCACCGGGCTGTCACAAGCCCAGTGTGACACGGTCTGAGGGCAGGAACACAGTGAAAGCTAGTATGACAGCCCATCGATGGCTCTGTGGTGCTGGCTCTGCAGGCGCTGCCCGCCCCCCCCTCCCCAGAGCCCAACGCCGGCCCCAGAGCCACGAAAAACGCCGGTTGGTACACAGGGGTGGGTGCTGGCTGATGCGCCATCCCAGCCTGGTGCCCTGGTGCCCTGGTGTGAGCAGCTGTCTGGGCCATGTTGTGTGTGTCCAGGAGGTGGGGGTCAGAGTAAGAACACATCCCGCACTCCCATCTTGCTGAACAGCAGTTTCTGAGTCGGGGGAGAGACCTGCCCTGAGACATTCCTCCCAACCCAACCCCTGGGCAGAAGCGGGCGGGCTCAGTGCTACCTCAAGATGGCCATCTTGCTTCTCATTTAAATCTACCATGAAGGGTGCTTTTCTGTGCCCCTAGCCTTCTTGGCTGGCCTTTGTAACAAATTACAGAAAACCATGGCACCAGGGAAATGCAACGGACAAACCTCAAAGTCGCCACCTCCTGGGACTCTCTTTAGTGGGATAAAGAGATGAATAAACCAAAGCACATAACTGCTGTGAAGAAAAATCGGCAGGCTATTGGGGTGCAGAATGATGCAGGCTGTTGTTTAACGTAAAGTAACCGCAGAGATCTCTGAGCGGGGGGTCATTTAAGTAGACAGAGCTCTGAACAGTCAGAAGGGCTTTCCAGGTTGGAGGAACGTCGATGCAAAGGCCCAGAGTCAAGAACACGACTGGAGTGTGTGAGAGGCACCAGGAAGCCAGTGTGGCCAGGGTGGAGTGAACGCAGGGAAGAACGATGGGAAGGGGCCCCGTCACACGGGCCAGAGAGGCATTAAAAGGTGAGTCACTGGAGCTTCTGAACAGAGAAATGACTTTGAAAAAAGATGATTCTGGCTGCTCAATGGAAGACACTGCGGGGCTTAAGGACCATGGCAGGAAGAGCAGCCCCTTGGCCTGGGCCAGTGCTTACACTGCCCTGCCCGACAGGCCGAGGTGAGGTCGTGACGTGGTGCCCGTTTCCTAGTCCAGGCACTCGAAAGCTGGCCGCTTCACTCTTCATTTTGCAGCGCCTCACTCCCCACTCATTTCCCATTTATTCCTCTGCAAACCCACACTGCCAACAAGTCCAACTATTGTAAGACCAGCACACTGGAGACGGCCACTGTGGGCTCCAGCTGACAGTCCACTCACATGCTCGCCTAGAAGGAGGGCCACCCCAGCCGCTGAGGTGGAGGCATCTGCTGTGCTGTCAGCATCCAGGAGAGGAGGGGATGGGGCAGAGCCAGAGCAGCTAGATGGGGCCCCGGCCACACCGGATGCAGGAGGGCAGACACAGCAGACGCACTTTCCTGTCCAACCCCACGCAAAGTCATGGAGAAACGATGGGGTCTTGTGATGATCTGTGATGCGATCACACTGAGAAATGTCCAGCCTTGGGGCCAAAACCAACCTGACATGCCCTCTGATCACCTGGCACTGCTGTCCAGCTTGAGTTCCAACAGCAGTTGTAGTGCTCAGGCCCAGAGCCTACTGATGAGCCAAGACAGAGCTCCAGCCACGGAATCAGTGAGGAGAGAGGGAGGCCCGCGGGACCGCTGACTAATTCCACTACTATATGCCAGCTTCGTTATAGAAACATACAGACTCATTCTGGCATTAACGTGAAGAATGAATTTACCCTAGGTAGGTTTAAACTCTTCGATCAAGGTATTACAAATGGTATTTTAAGTCAATAAGCAGAAGGTTTGGGTACAACTGTTTAGACATTTGATGAAAAATAAAGTTAGAGGGACTTCCCTGGCAGTCCAGTGGTTAAGACTTCGCCTTCCAATGCAGGGGGTGTGGGTTCGATCCCTGGTTGGGGAGCTAAGATCCCACATGCCTCGGGGCCAAAAAGCCAAAACATAAAACGGAAGCAATATTGTAACAAATTCAATAAAGGCTTTAAAAATGGAAAAACAAATAAAGTTGGATCCCTACTTCAAATTAAGGATGCAAATAAACTGCTGATATCATAAAGATTTAAACATAATAAGTAAAACTATTAGACGGAAACAAGACATTACTTCTAAGTTAAGTAGTGGAAATGCAAATAAATGAGATGCTGAGCTTTACTAGTAATCAACGAAACACATTAAAACATCAAAAAGGTATAATGAGGCCCTTCCCACAGGTATCCTCACTTCCTGAAATCCTTTCAACAGAAACAGAAGTACCAATATCCTAAGGACTCGCTCTGGGAAGAGCTTGTTGCCTCTGCCCGCCCAGCTGGGAGCCCCAGGCTATCAACACGGTCTTGCTCAGGTTCCCTCTGCCCCTCCTCCTGGAGCTCTTGGGCTCTCCTTTTGCTTTTTTCTCCAAGTCCTCGGTCCCCCCAGACTCCTCCCTCTTGAGCATCAAGCAGCCTGAGGAAAGCAGAGAACTCCTGTTAACCTGTGAAGAACAAATTTAGTTTCCTTTTGCCTCAAATTCTCCTACTGAGTTTAAAAGTCTTTCATTACAGAATGTCCTATGAATGCATTTGCTTAGGGAAGGAACATGCTCTTTTGTGTTAGAGGAACTCTGCTGTTCTCCCAAAGCAACCAATTAAAATTGCACAATATTTCTGGACTCCCCTGGTGGCGCAGTGGTTAAGAATCCGCCTGCCAACGCAGGGAACATGGGTTCGATCCCTGGTCCTGGAAGATCCCACATGCTGCGGAGCAACTAAGCCCGTGCACCGCAACTACTGAAGCCCACTCACTCTAGGGCCTGCGTGCCGCAACTACTGAGCCTGCGTGCTGCAACAACTGAAGTCCACATGCCCAGAGCCTGTGCTTCACAATAAGAGAAGCCGCCGCAATGAGAAGCCCGCTCACCACAACGAAGAGTAGCCCCCGCTCGCCGCAACTAGAGAAAGCCCGTGCACAGCAACGAAGACCTGATGCAGCCAAAAAAAAAAAAAAGCACAGTATTTCTATCCCTGCCGCGAAGATTCAATATTATAAACCATAATAAGAAGTCAAAGGGTAAAAAAAGCTTATCTTTGTGACAGGAAGGCATTTGATAACAATCTTTCCTGACAGAAGCCTTTAGTATAAAAACATTTCCTTAACATGGTAAAAAGAAGAATATATCTCAACCGAAAGTCCGCGTCATGCTGACCAGTGTAGCAGCAACAGGTCACCCACTATGGTCACGAAAGATGCGATGCTGAGCCGTCACCACCATCTAACACTGTTCTGGAAGCACTCAGCCCACATGGTGAGATGGGCTCTGAATAAAATAAGAGAAGGTGAGAAGGAGAAAACAAAGTTACCATTACTTGTATATGGTGATCATATGCCTAGAGTATCCAGGGAAGCAACTGACATTTTAATAACTATCAAAAAACTGAAAGGGCTTCCCTGGTGGCGCAGTGGTTGAGAGTCCGCCTGCCGATGCAGGGGACACGGGTTCGTGCCCCGGTCTGGGAAGAAGAAGGGTGTTTGGTTACAGAGAAACCGGCAATTTATAGAAAGGACATGTGACTGTAAACATGTGAAAAGATGCCTGATCAGGGACATGCCAATTCTGATAACAAGATCCCATTTTGGATGCGCCAAACTGGCAAAGATTAAGACACCTAACAAAACAAATGATGGCAAAGCTATGGAATGGAATCTCAGACACTACCAAAGGGCATGTAAAGTGGTATAAACACCTGAGAGGTCCATTTAGTGATTCCTAGTTCAGCTGAAGATATACATGCTACCACCCGGTGACACGACATTTAAATAAACACCATAGAAAACTCAGGTGTGGGGATAACTACGTCATCTCCTGTCTATCTATCCATCCATCCATCTGTCAATCACTGTTAAGAATATGATGATTCCTTCCTAGGATGGAATGCTACTGGGTCTTTTTATTTTTTTTAATGAGGTAGTTCTTTGTGCGCTAACCTAGAAAACATCCAAATTGCATTATGGTACAAGATATATAATTCTATTTGTGGGGAAGATTACATTGACACCCACAACCTTTTTTTTTTTTTTTTTTTTTTCGGACTGTGCCACCAGGGAAGCCCGACACCCACAATCTTGAATATTCATAAAAACCTTTAGGGAGGGACACATATGAAACATCAGTGGTTGCCTCTAGGGAGTAGGTTTGGGGACTGGGAGGTTTTATTCTCCACTCTTTGGGTTAAAACTATAAGCAGGTAGCATTTTTATAATTTAAATTAAAATATGACTAACAGTTCTGGGGTGGGGGGTGGTAGAGGAAACAGAACAGCAGAATGCTGATAACTCAGACTGTCATGCTATTCTTTCTAAACCTGCATAGGTTTGAAAATGTCCATAATAAAGAGTTTAATAATCATCAGTGAAAAACAAAACTCAATCTAGTCTGTGCCCCATGAAATGACTGTAGAAATAAACCCTGTATTCAATATTCACTCAGCACAGACATGTGCCCGGGAATGCAGATGGGCAGGGAGAGCCTCCAAGATCAGACACTGGGATTTTATGAGGTTCAGTCAGCTGAATTTTCAAACTGAAACCGATAAAAAGAACACTTTAGCAGAAATGAAAAGGCATCAAAACAGAAAAGTTCAAATTTCATTTCGAAAATCCAATACCCATTGCACACTGAGGTGCAGAAGGTGGAGAGAAAAGCCATCGTGTGCCCAGGGCTCAAGGAGAGCTCAGCCAGGAGACCCTGAAAACAAAGGAAGTCAGACTCAGGCACAGAACACAGACAAAGGTCCAGCAGGGCAGACTCCAGCCGAATACATTAATACCAAACAAGCCGCTTCTGAAGAGAGTACAGCCCAGGCCTGGGGAAAAGGCACAGTCACTGTGAAACAGAAACTCAGGCAATGAGATGATAGGTGTCCACAACAGTTGCACAAAATAATGGGCAGTAATCAAAGAAGAGTGTGAAAATGTAACAGAGAAGATGGAGAAGTGATGTAATCCTGGAACCAGGAGCCGGAGGCTGCAGAGCCTGGGATGTTTATGTTTGAAACCCGAGGACAAAGAGCCAAGGATCAGGGCAGGGTAAGCGGAGTTCCCACGGTGTCCGCACCAGCCCTGCCCATCCGCAGCCCTGGCCTAGAGCCCTTCCCTCCAGGCCTGCAACAGTGAACCAGAGTGAGCGAGCAGACATGAACAGCATCTGTGAGAAACCTCTAGAATAGTCGGTCTTCACCTTTTATGGGTCATACAGCCTTTTGAAAAACCTGGTGAGAGGACTTCCCTGGTGGCGCAGTGGTTAAGAATCCGCCTGCCAACGCAAGGGACACGGGTTCAATCCCTGGTCCGGGAAGATCCCACGTGCCGTGGAGCGACTAAGCCCGTGCGCTGCAACTACTGAGCCTGCGCTCTAGAGCCCGCAAGCTGCAACTACTGAGCCCATGTGCCACAACTACTGAAGCCCATGCGCTCTAGAGCCCATGCTCCGCAACAAGAGAAGCCACCGCAGTGAGAAGCCCGCGCACCACAACGAAGAGTAGCCCCCGCTCACCGCAACTAGAGAAAACCCACGCACAGCAAGGAAGACCCAACGCAGCCAAAAAAAAAAAAAAAAAAGCAAACAAAACAAAGAAAGAAACTGGTGAGAGCTATGGATCCCACTTCAAATCCCAGAAAATGCACAAATGCTGCACATTAAGGTGAAGACCCCTAGACCCTCCCTGAGGCCATTTAACTAGTTCTCTTTCTCAAAATGCGTTACTTAATCGCAATAACCTAGTCTGGGTATCTCAAACATCCAACTGGGGGAAAAGAATTTTACAAGGAGCCCGAGCCCACTCACACACTCTGTGATGTGATGTGCTGGCCACCTCACCAGCTGGCTGTGTCCTCTGGCTTGTCTGGTTCTCCATCCTGCCCTTCCTCCTCCCGCCACCGTGCCCGGCAACCATTCAAAGCCAGCCCTCGCTGCTGCGCCCACCTTCTTCTGCCTGTCCCCGCCTTGGCCCTGGCCTCTGGAGGCCCGCTCCACACCGACTCTCCCTGCTGCAGTCCCCTCAGCCTCCCTGGTGCCCTCCCCGCCCCCAGCCGGCTACGCCTCTCTACTTCTCACCACTGGCGTGAGGCCGGCGTCACTGTGTATCCCCTCCCTGCTGGCAACACACATCAGGCTCTCTGAGTGGTCCCACGAAGCCCACACTTCTTAGCTTTAAACTGAACCAGGGAGCACCCCCAGGCCTCTGCCCTGACTTGCGGGTGGCCTAGGACTCACAGCACACTTCCTCTGATGACAACTGTCAGAGTTCACAGCCATCAGGCGCCACAGTGCCATGGTGAAGACAACAGAAGACAAGATCAGAGGGGTCAGAAGTGCCACCCAACTGCCACCCTTGTTTCAAAACATGTTATTCAACATGTTTCTAATTCCCATCCACCTGCTCTCTTGTCTGGTTCAGACTCCCAGCTAAACCTCCCACTCGTCCTCCTGGCTCCCAGCCTCTCTTCTCGGCTCCATGCTGGTGCTCCCAGGGTCCATCCTCAGCCCACGGCCTCCCCCTCTCTACGCCTCCTCCTGGGTGACTTCCTCACATTCCTGGACTTCAGCGCCCTGCATATACTCGTGGCTGCCACGTGCTCTCCAGCCAGACCTCCTCTCTGACCCCCACACTCACAGTCAACTTCCTGCCGGCTACCTCCACCTGGACGTCCTACAGGCACCTCAGGTTCCTCAAGCCACAAAAACAATACCTGCCCAAAGCCTCCTTCAGTTGCTAATGCCTCCAGGGACCCAGCTATCGGAGCTGGAAATCCGGAGATCATTCTTGGTTCTTTCCCTCATCCCAACACCAAACCATGTGATTCTGCCACCTAAAAGAGTCTCTCCCTCTGCACCCTGCTCCCCACGTCCGCATTCAGGCCCTCATCTGCTGGCTGAGAGGTTGGCTGTGACTGTCTCCTGGTTCTGGTCCTTTCCCCTTATACCATTATTCCCCCAGCCACCAGTGGGATGACCACAAGAGAGGAAATGTTCCAAGGAAGGCTGTTATGATTATCTTATTTGGGACAGAAGGGACCAAGTGGAGAACATTTAGGATGTATGGTTCTGAGAGATCTGTAGTTCCCAGTATGTGGTGATACATAAGAGGGTATGATAGACAGAATAATGGCCACCCCCCAAAGGTGTCTACCTCTTAATTCACAAAACCTGTGACTATGTCACCATATGTGGCAAAAGGGAATTTGTGATTAAATTAAAGATCTTGAGATGGGAGAGTATCCTGGATCATTTGGGTGGGCCCGATGCATTCAGAAGGATTCTGAGGGACACGGGAAGGTCAGAGTCAGAGAAGAAAACATGACTACAGAAGCAGAGGGGAGGGAGGGACTGAGAGAGAGAGAGATGCTGACCATGGCAGGAGGGTATGGTAGTTCGCAGATGCTATGCTACCGGCTTTGAAGATGGAGGAAGGGACCACTAGCCAAGGGGTGCAAGCAGCCTCTCCAGGCCATTTGTTACAGCTGCGGTAGGAAACTAGCACAGAGGAATTTTCTTACACTCACGGCTATCACATGCAGCTCACCAAAAATCATCATCATCATCATCATTATCACCAAGCCCTGTGATGTCGGGATGCCAAAAAGAATTAAAGAGCCAAGGCCTGCATCTGTCTCTCACAGCCTTTTCTGTTCAGACTGTGACAGTGACCACGGTGTGGATGATGCAGACCACATCCCTGTGGACACACCCTTGTCCTCTGTGCTACAGATGATCTGTGCTCATTCCCTTTGTCTAACAGATCTGAAAACCCTTCTCTGGGTTCTTGAGACTCTGAGGCTCATCCCCGTTCATCTCGGCTTCAGCCTGGGTCTGGGACTGCTCTGGCCGGGCCCTCAAAGGGCAGTGAGGAGAACCAAACTAAGACTCCCCATCCTCTGCCTCAAGTGTCTCAAGGCACTAAGAGGCTTACTACACGTTAATTCCTCATTGCTCAGGCTCACTTCTTTCACTATTTGCCTGTACCCTTATTTACCTAAATCAGGGTCTGGCTTACATAGGCCTGGAGACAAGGCTTATTCATAATTAGGTAATTATGAATCCAAGAAATTAAAAACAACTGAGCCAACATCTGACATGAGAAAGAGGTACAGAGTGACCTTAAAGATCTAATCGCTTCATCCTACAGGTGACAAGACTGAAGCCCAGAGGGGTTAAGTGACTTGGCTGATGTCACAGAAAGCAAGCTAAGACTGAGAATCCAAAGTTCCCATTTTTCAGCCCCATAAGGAAAGGTAATGGCACTTCAGTAATCACTGATTTGAAGATTAGAGAAAGGAACCTAGTTATCGCCTGACATGTAGCCCTCATGGATACCTCACCTACTAAGAGCACAGAAGTAAATCTCAGTAGGCAGCAGGTTTGGGGCCTGTTAACGGCTGCCAAGAGAGGCTGCAGAGGTGAACGGGCCAAAGAAGCTCTACCAGCGGAAACGCTTCCCAGGAAGGGGTAAAATGAAGAGGTGCCAACCTAAGTGGAGTTATTTATAGTCACACAACAAAGGGATGACTTCAATGACACCCCTGAGCTGGGAGAAAAGGCATTTCACAGATTTCCTAAAGATCAAGAGACTGTGTCTAACAGTTTGCCTGGAAAACAGCACGGCCCTCATCTGAGAACAAGAGGATGCCTGCCTGGCCCTGTTACTCTTGAGAAAATACATCTCCATTTGGAGGAGAAAAAAAAGTGGAGATGCAGGGAAGTCCGTCAGAATTAATATATAAAATCATAAAAATACACTTAAGCAAGTTATTATTTGTTCAGGATTCAGATGAGTCTAACTGGAGGCATGAAATATCTTTATAGACTCAACAGCAGGTTTGAGAGTTTCTCCTTAATCCCTTTGGGAAGAATGGGATCAAACAGATTCTCCGTCTGGATCTGGTCACATACCGTGAGGGATGATGCTCTGCTCCTAGGGTTTCCGGGCAACTGACTGGTACGGGCCGGACACAGGAAGGCTATTTTGGAACAAGGGAACCCCTGACCCCAGAGGACCCCTCGAGCCTCGGCACTGAGCTCTGTGGGGCTTGCTGCTCCAGGGCTCACTCCGGCCAACATTTTGAACCAGGACTAAACGAATCCCAGAATCTCATCAACTACAGGAATGGACTCTCCACAGCTCAGCCTTTATTTCTACCTGAGCCTCCTGGGGGCTGCTTTGACTTCCCAGAAAACACTTTTTATGAAGTCCGTTAGGATACTCTTTCCCTGAGGCTGGCCAAGCAACGCGCGGCTCAATCCTTAAGCTTAATTCTATAGCCCAAAGGCTTCAGCTTCTCTTAAGTATGGAAAAGCAGAGAAGAGGGAGGAAATTCCTAAACAGCTAAGAAAGGAATAAAAAATCCCTGAGCAACCAGTGATGATGCTCCAGCTAAGAAAGAAGCTGAATATATTCAAAGCCTCAGATATCACCTGGGGTTTACATTTCAATTCAAATGAAAATGGTCACAGTCGTTTACACACACGCAAACAGGGAAAGGGTCTAATTCTCTGAGCTTTATTCCTTCCCCAATCTGTAAAACGGAGATGATTTCTCCCTCAAAAAAGTGTTGGGAAGATTAAATGGGCTTATGAACGTTACGGAGCACTGTGGACACGGAATGATGCTCAGACTCCAGGAAGAACTGTTAGGAAACCCGTTACCCCTGAGCTCTCCTGCCCACTCATTACAGACCTCCGCTACTCCCACAGGTCAAGTGTAAGACCGCACAGAAAACAGCGATCCATGTAAATATACAAGTACTCAGAACAACTAGAAGAAAATATGTGACGTTTAGTGAACAACCTTCGCATGAAAAAGGGTTCTTGTGCAACAACGAAGAGAAGACCTAAGAGTGATCAAAGGATATCAATAGGAAATTGGCATAAAGAATATCACGGGGCCAATAAATATGCAAGAAGATGCTCAACTTCACTAGGAATTGAGAATATACACATTAAAATAATACAGAACTTGTACCCCGTATTTTAGGGGGGGAAATCCACCCAAGGAAAATCTGGGAAGCTAGTATAGGAGTTGGTGCCCAATGCAAAGCCCCTCCCTGTGGTATTTAAGGACCTTCAAGCATTTCAGTCAGCTCCCATCTGTTCAGCCTTAAGAAGGATGAGTCGAAAAGCCCTGCCCAGGTGACAGAGCTCCTGGTCAGCTTTCCTTACTGTTTCATTCTTATATGTGAATAAGCAACCAAGAAACACCAGCCATTTGTGGAAAAGAGAAAAGTCAAAGCAGATGAACAGAAAAATAAGCAGTTCAGAGAATAAAAGAAAATGGGCAAGAGCGGTCCTTATCTTTGCGAGAGACACAGGGAAATCCTTTTGGATGAAATGATACGATAACTGGGACTCCACACCCTCCAAACCAGGCCAGAGCCCTGCTTCGAGATTTTCAAACTGGAGCTATAGTTGGTTCAGGAAGAGGAGGAAGGTGTGGGTAAGGAATACCCCTCTCCAATAGAAAGGCTGTGTAAATGGATGCCTGGGCATTCCTTAGGGCAGGAGAGAATGAAGCAAAGATGAGACTGATTCCCTGGGGCCCACAGTCTCTACCTGCCCGACTACTGACTGTTCACCATCTCCTTGGATCCTGCGAGCTACCCCAGGATCCCCTCAGTAAACCTCTTTTTTAGTGGACACTAGTTAAAAATGGGTTTCTGTTACTGGCAATAACATGAGTCCTGACAGCCAATACAAGAGTCAGCCTGGAAGGTATGGTTTCAAAGAGGCTGGGCTAGCATTTCAGCTATTTCATATTTGATCCAACTAACATTTACTGAGCGTCAATCACATGCTAGGCATGGTTCCAGATGCTGCAAAATACAAAGGTGAAAAGGACATAGAAGTCTATTGATCTTAAAAAACTGCGTCTATCACCAGAGGCTTAGAGAATATAATTGAGGGAACTCTTGTTCTACCAGAAGTATCTAACATCTTTGAAGACAAGATGGAGACATGTCAGTAGCATCTAACATCTTGGAAGACAAGTACACATTTTAAATGATCCTAGTTAGTTAAAACTAGTTGGCAACATAATCTAAAAACCTAGACATTTTAAGTGACTAACTAGGCACAAGTACAACAGAAAAAAAGGGGAGCAGCAAGACCAACGACACAAAAGCCAAAACGTGTTACAACCTCAATGGCGGTGGGAGTCTGACGATCGTGGCCATTGCTGGTGATAAGACAAACTCGAGACTTAGGGATACCGCCGAAACCATCTAAGAATCAGCGGCTCCAAAACGTCTGCCAGATGCAGAAAGCTGGGAAGCAAGGACAACAGAGAGGACACTTGTTTCCCTGCTGGGTTTTCCAAAGTCTGTTTCTAGGACAGACCTGGGAAGAATCAGATCTTCATTAAGTGGCAGAACATGGCAGCTCACAGCTTAAGACGTCTGGCAGAAAGCCACTGGGCGCCCACTTCTGGCGGACACCGACAGTCGCCAAACGAGAGAAGTCCTCGGGCTCACGTCTCAGCTCAGGAGACCTGCTAATATGCCTATGTCCCCGCAAGACCTGAAGGCCAAGGTCACAGGGTCACGGTCAGTGGTGACGGCGATGTTACGTCTGATACCGACTGGCTGTTTCTGACGGTGCAGAGACAAGAGTGTACAGATCACTTGCAAAAGCCCTGAGATGAATGGGCCTTTTCACTGCCTTCTTCTCTCAAGCCTCCTTTGTAGGGAGATGGAGGAGGCAACAAAGGAGAGATTTATCATCACGAGCCCGTCCAGCAGCTGTTTTCTTGTTGTCCCTTGTTTAACTTCTCTCAAGAGAGCAGAGCTATCTACCCAGCTAAGCAGGTGTTTAAGGCAGGTGATTTTGTTTCCATTAGTTTTCTGAAGTAACAGTAAACCAGACAAGAGGGTTATGTCATGTAGTCCTGGGGAAACCGCAACCCCGAGCAGCTAAACCCTGGGTGCAGCAGCACGGGGCGTGCCCACCCCCTGCTGCTCTGAAAACCTTCCGTCTCTAGTTCTCGGAATACTTGGAACTTAGCAGTCACCAACCATTCCCACCCTCGACATGTGGATCGTCTTTAACAATGTGTTAGATGGAAGGTGAGGTTGGAGGCTTTCAGGTTTTGGGGAGAAACCAGATTAAGAAAAGCATTATCTTCAACACCCAGATAAACCATTGCATTAATAACCATACTCACAGCTTCACGTTCCACGCCACTGTGAGGGAGGTGAACACATACCATGAAACGTTTCCGTTTTCAATTTTAGGCTTAAGGCTTCCCAAACCTATGACTCTAACCTCCAGCCCTGGAGGGACCTCCCTCACTTCTGGGATCTTCTTTGAGAAGGCCCACAGCACGTGCCCTCCCCCTGCACCACAGCGGCCCATCAGCTCCGGGAAGGAGGGTTTCTCTCCTCACTGTAGGCAGCATTAGTCACTGGGGGCCGAGGAGAAGAGCCCACCTCCTCACACAGGCGGCCCCCGGCTTGCGACGATCTGACTCACGACTTCTCCGCCTTATGATGGTGCAAAAGCGATACACGTTCGGCGGAAATGGTACTTGAAATTCTGGATTTTGATCTTTTCCCGGCCTAGCAGCATGCGGTCCCAGTGGCTCTCTCGATGCCGGGCAGCAAGCCAGAGCTCCTGATCGGCCCCGCAACCACGAGGGTAAACAACCGACACGCTGACAGCCGTTCTGAGCCCAGACAACCACTCTGGTTCAACTTTCACTACAGTGTTCAGTAAACTGCACGAGACAGTCGACACTCTATCATATAATAAAACCAGGCTTTCTTTGGGCTGATTTGGCCCAACTGTAGGCTAACGTCAGTGTTCTGAGCACGGTTAAGACCCGGGAGGCTAAGTTAGGGTGTTCTGGGAGGTTAGATGTATTAAATGCATTTTTGACTTACGATATTTTCACCTTACAATGGGTTTATTGGGACATAACCCCACCGTTACAGGGAAGACCTGTACTAGACAAAATCCTGAAGCTTTTCATGCATCAGCCCTTTCCTTACCTTTAGTTTTCTCCTACTGTAGAGCCATGTTCACCAGGAGCAAACATTCGGTGACACATTTCTTTCTCTTTACCCAGGTAATCCCTGTAATAGCTGTCGGGAGAAATACACAGTAGTTAGAGAAGGGCTGTCTCTGTGGGAGGTGACACCTGGTGGCTGGAATTCTCCACTCAGGTCCAGAAACACCAAAACTTCAGCAGGCCTTAAATCGAATCAGGAGTGAGTGGAAGCAATGCTGGGGGGTGGGGGGTGGGGGGATAGGGAGAGGGGAGGCTCCCGAGGGCTGTTCAGGAAGTCCTTGGACAAAAAGCGCACCGTCTGCAAAGACGGCGGCCTCGAAGGCCGGGAGCCGCTGTCAGTGAGGCTGCCCAGCAGAGTCCTGCCAAGCAACACCTCACACTCAGAGACCTCAGACTTACCTTGAGATTTTCCTGCTAAAGGATGGTCAGACTCCAAAATTTCTACACCTAACCTGACAGGATGTTTATAAATACCAGAAAGGAAATTGCTAGAAAGTGTTAAAGGCCTGAAATGCAAACAATCGGATCCAAATAAGAGGTACACACACCTCAGACCTTGTTTAATGGCAAGAAAGCTTTAACTAGCAATCTGGATTAAACATTTAAAAATGTTAACAGGGCTTCCCTGGTGGCGCAGTGGTTGAGAGTCCGCCTGCCGATGCAGGGGACACCGGTTCGTGCCCCTGTCTGGGAAAATCCCACATGCTGCGGAGCGGCTGGGCCCGTGAGCCATGGCCGCTGAGCCTGCGCGTCCGGAGCCTGTGCTCCACAACGGGAGAGGCCACAACAGTGAGAGGCCCGCATACAGCAAAAAAAAAAAAATGTAACAGGAGTAGAAAAATCTCACCAATACAGAGGAACCAAAGAGCACCAAACAAACCAACCAACCAACCCAGTGGTTATAATATGAAGTGATGGAATTATCGGTGATTAACTATGTTGAAATTTTCAAAGTTTTCTACAATGAACATGTAGCTTCTACAATCAGAAAAAGTTAGATTACTTCAAGGTTGGTATCCATATCACCTGAGTAACAGGAGCGTCACCCTAGGGTATGACTAGACTCGAAAGAGCCATTTCACATCAAACCAGGACCTGCAGTCAGTTGAGAACAGCAGTCCTCAGCTGGTGGCGAGTAGGGAAGAATATCTGAAGAACACTGCCCTTTCTGCAAGTCACACTGGCCGCCTCTTTAAGGTGCTTACTTCTGGGGCAGGACAGGGAGGCAGGCGATGGTCCAGGCATGTGTGGTTTGGAGGTCTGTCCTACAGCCGCCCTCCCTTCTGCCCCCCAACGGCCTGGGAGCTGTGGGTCAGAGTGCCGAGCACTTCACAAAGCCAGCTCTAGGGGGCGCTGCCTCCCAGCACAAGCCTGGCAACATCAAACAGGCCTACACCCGAGCGGGCAGGCCAGAGTGGCAGCCACACCACACGTTCCTTCCTCTGTTTGCACTCCTGCAAACACAGGTCTCACCTGGACAGTTTCTTCAGCTCGTTATTGATGTCGTGATTGAAGGGCTGTTCCTTCTGGGCTCGGACTAGAAAATCCCGGGCCTTCTGATACTCAGTCATGAGGAGGCAGGCCTGTCAAAAGGACAAAATTTTAAAAGCACGCTTTAGGAAAGACAGCACTTCTGCAGTGCCCAAGCTGAACACCACTGCTGCCTTTCTTCGGGCATTCATTCCCAAGTCCCTGCCCTCCAACTCACCTGTCCACATCGGAAGAGGGCCTTGGTGTTCTTTTGGTCGATGACTAGAGCCTGCTCTCCATAGCGCAGGGCCATGGTGGGTCGCTCCAGCTTCAGGTACGTATAGGACAGGTTAAGGAGAACAAGCAGCTTGGCGGTCTCCACCAGGAGCTGCTCTTCAGCGGGTGCTGATCGCCGGTGGAGAAGCAACAAGGCCTGTGGAGAAGGAAGACAGGAGGTCAAGAGAAGGTGGTCTTATATATAGCAAACCCTAAGGACACACACACACAATTAGTGCTAAAAAGTGAGCAGCAAAGTTGCAGGACACAAGATCAATATATGAGAGTTAGTTGTATTTCTTTACTCTTGCAATAAATAATCCAGAAACGAGATTAAGAAAACAACTCCATTTATAACAGCATCAAAAAGAATAAAATAAGTGGCAATAAATTTAAAGTGTAACACTTGTAGACTGAAAACTATAAAACATTGTTGAAAGAAATTAAAGAAGATCTAAATAAATGGAAAGACATCTCATGTTCACAGATCAGAAGACTTAATACTGTTAAAATGGCAAGAGTGCCCAAATTGTTCTACATTTTCAATGCAACCACTACCAAAATTTGCAAAAATGGACAAGCGGATCTGAAAATTCATATGGAAATTCAAGAGATCCTGAATAGCCAAAAAACATTAAAAAAAAGAAAGAACAAAGTTGTAAGACTCATACTCTCTAATTTCAAAACTTATTAATTACCAAGCCAGTGTGATACCCATAAGGACAGACATATAGATCAGTGGAAGAGAACCAACAATGCAGATTGAGAATCCAGAAACAAACCTATATACATCCAGAGTCAACTGATTTTCAACAGGGTGCCACACCATTCAACGGAGAAAGAGCAGTCTTTTCAACAAATGGTGCTATGATACACGGATGTCAACATGCAGAAGAATGAAGCTGGATTCCTACCTCAGACAGCATACAACAATTCACTCAAAATGGACCACAGACTTAAATCTAAGAGCTCAACTGTAAGACTCTTAGAGGAAAACACTGGTGTAAATCTTTGTGGTCTTAGATTAATAATGACACTGAAAGCACAAATATCTAAAGAATAAATAAACTGGACTTCATCAAAATTAAAAGCTCTTGTGCTTCAAAAGCCACTATCAAGAAAGTGAATGAAGAAAATGACTGAAGGCTGACTGGCGTTTAAGAAAAATTACTATAGGGACTTCCCTGGTGGTGCAGTGGTTAAGAGTGTGCCTGCCAATGCAGGGGACACTGGTTTGAGCCCTGGTCTGGGAAGATCCCACACGCCACGGAGCAGCTAAGCCCATATGCCACAACTACTGAGCCTGTGCTCTAGAGCCCACAAGCCACAACTACTGAAGCCTGTGTGCCTAGAGCCCACGCTCCGCAACGAGAAGCCACCGCAATAAGAAGCCTGCGCACCGCATCGGAGAGTAGCCCCTACTCGCTGCAACTAGAGAAAGCCTGCGTGCAGCAACGCAGACCCTATGCAGCCAAAAATAAATAAATAAAATAAATTAAAAAAGTGTATATATGTCAATCCCCATCTCCCAATTCATAAAAAAAAAGATATATGCACCTTACGTTCATTGCAGCATTATTTACAGTAGCCAAGATATGGAAGCAACCTAAGTGCCCCAAAGTAGATGAATGGATAAAGAAAATGTGGTATATATACACAATGGAACATTATTCAGCCGTAAAATAGAACGAAATCTTGCCATCTGCGACAACGCGGATGGACCTAGAAGGTATTATGCTTAGTAAATGAGTCAGAGAAAGACGTCTATTGGTATTTCCCTCCTCTTCTAGCAGAGCCTCCCTTTCATTCAAAGCAGCAATGTACTAGTTAAACCACACTTCCCAGCTTCTAATACATACACAGCTAAGGGCAAGTGGACATTCACCACGGGTCTGGCCAATGAGATACAAAGGGAAGCTGGGGTAGGAGGAATTCTGGAAAGCTCTTAATATAAATAAACACACCAGACTCTTCTCCCTTCCCTTCTTCCTGCCCAGATGAGCACGTGATGCTGCAGGTTGAACTACCATCTTGGGGGAAAAAAAACAACAACAAAAACACGCTTAAGGGCAGCTGAGCAGAGAGACCTATGGAACCTGAATCCCTGATGGCTTTGTGGAACTGCTATGCCAGGCTTTGACTGCCTCCTTTCTTTCTTTAAATTTTATTTATTTATTTATTTTTGGCTGCGTTGGGTCTTTGTTGCTGCACATGGGCTTTCTCTAGTTGCGGCGAGCGGGGGCTACTCTTCGTTGCGGTGTGCGGGCTTCTCATCGTGGTGGCTTCTCTGGTTGTGGAGCACGGGCTCTATGGTGTGCGGGATTCAGTAGTTGCAGCACACGGGCTCAGTAGTTGTGGCGCACGGGCTCTAGAGCGCAGGCTCAGTAGTTGTGGCACACGGGCTTTGTTGCTCCGCAGCATGTGGGATCTTCCCAGACCAGGGCTTGAACCCGGGTCCCCTGCATTGGCAGGCGGATTCTTAACCACTGCGCCACCAGGGAAGCCCTGACTGCCTCCCTTCTTATGTGAGAAATATTACGTCTCTAGTTTATTTGAAAAACTGTTTTTCAGGATTCTGTGGTTCACAGCTGAATGCAAATCCTGAATGTTTGGTGTCACTATGCAAGTGAGACAACAATCAGAACGCCCCCGAACTCTATCCTGTTTGCCTCTAGAACTTAGGGTGCAACGTTTGGCGCACAGAAAGCGTTTATAATATTTGCTGAATGCATCGCAAGGCCAACAGTGAATTCCTGTCAGCAAAACCTCCACAGGAAGCCAAATCACAATCAGAAGCTTGGTGAGAATGGAGTCACAATTAAATGAATCTCCACTGTCAGAGAGACGTGAAATGAGGATGGCAAATGGGGTGGAGAAGTCAGTAGGTCGAGAACCCTGAACTAGAAAGAGAATTTTAAAAACTTTTTTATTGAGAAACACACACAGTTAAGTACAAAAGTAAGCATCCAGCTCAGTGGATTTTCACAGTCTGAACACACCCACGCAATCACATCCAGATCCATAACCAGACACCACCGGCTCCCCCACACCCTGTGTCCCCTCTCCTAGCCTCCAGCCCTCTGGCATGCGGATTTTTAAGCAAGATGTCTCTTAACGGCTGTATGTGAGGAGTAGGGACAGAGACAAAAGTCTGTACCTTTTATTATTATTATTATTATTATTTTTTTTTTTTGCGGTACGCGGGCTTCTCTCTGTTGTGGCCTCTCCCGTTGCGGAGCACAGGCTCCGGACACACAGGCCCAGCGACCATGGCTCACGGGCCCAGCCGCTCCGCGGCATGTGGGATCTTCCCGGACCGGGGCACGAACCCACGTCCCCTGCATCGGCAGGCGGACTCTCAACCACTGCGCCACCAGGGAAGCCCTGTACCTTTTAAAGAAGGAAGCTTCCAGGGTCTAAACGTGTACCTTAAAGCAGTCTTACCCGTTTATATCTCACTTTGGCATCATAGAAACGATTCTGGCGGAAAAGGTAGTTGCCAAACTCCCGTTCAGTAGCTGCCACTTTTAGGACCTTCTGAAGTGGAAACTGATCCTGTTGCTCCTGAGGATCAAAGACAAGGACACCAGCAAGGAAACCGAACGCCACAGTGCCAGTGTCGTTACAGCTGTCAGTTCTGCTCCTTTAGGTTAGGAACCTCTGTTCATTGCCACGTGTGTGCCGAGCACGGGGCTAGGTGGCTCTGCAGAAGTCACCTCTGTGAATCCCAGCAGAAGCCACGGCAGGTCGGTGCCATTACTGCTCCTGTTCTACAGACTAGAGCCAAAATGAAGTCTACTAGTTTAGTCCTACCCAGAGATGCTCCCTAAAGAAGCAGTTTCTCATAGAATTAGAAACTGATGGAACTTTTCAAGCACAGAAGTCACGTATCAGGACAACCACTCATCCAGCAAGCATTTAACAGGTCTTGGTCCGCCCAGGGCCCTGCTGGTCTTTCTGGCCATGAGGCTCTACCCTTGGTACACATCAGAATCACCTGTAGAGCCTCTTTTTAAATAGATGTCCTAGCCCCATCCCCAAAGATTCTAAATCAGTACACGAGAGTTGGGACCCAGGTTATCTGCAAGAACCTCTGCTTTGTGGAAAGATGAGAAAAAGGTAATAACTCTCACTTGAGGTGGTGACAGTTTAGCTGGGGAGATGTCATATACAGATGTGAACCTGGGGTGGACATCTAAGGCCACATGTGTAGCCAGGGTGAGACACCGTAACAAGGAGTGCATGTGACTGCTGACGATCAAAAGCCTTGTCTCTACGGGATGAGTTAAGTGAAAGGCCACAAAGGAGAGGCAATTTTTAAGTTATGAAGACAGAGGCCATCTGTCCCAGTTTGCCTGGGATTGTCCCGGTTTACACCCAATGTCCTGGTATCCCATCTGGTTAATAGTACCTCTCACTCTCAAGGGTCCTGGGTTGGACAATAAATTATACGATCACCTTAGTTATGAGCTATCAGTGCTCGACTTGCTGGGAACCAAACAGCGTTGAGAAACAAACGTTCCTTGTCTTTCAGGGAGAATTGGCAAACAGTGACTGAAAGGTCAGTTCAGCCTGGTGGTCCATAACAAACCCTTGGCCTAGCACATGTACCCACACACAAGAGCCAGCAGAACTAAGACAGACGCATACTAACAAGTGGCGGGATACTCCCCCGCTCCCCACCGCCACACGGGAGGCTGGGGCGGAATCTGGGGCTGAGGGTCTTCAGCAGGGCAGGATAATTACCCAAAACACAAACCCATCCCAACTCTCGGTCAAGTGCTGACATCCGTGCTCCAGAACTTACGGCTGAGAGGACACAAAACTTGTCTGACTCAGCAGAATCCAGGAAGTCAAGCAGCTCGATCTCAAACAAGACGGTAGTGTTTGGGGGGATCAGGGGAGGACAGCCCAGCATTCCATAAGCGTACGTCGGTTTGAACAGAAACCTGGCCACCTCTCCTCTCCGCATGCTCAGAAGGCCCAGCTCCATGCCCCAAAGTGTGATATCTGGAAGAAGGGACGAAAAATACATGGCGGAAGCTTGCCCAGTATCCTGTCCCAGTGCTATCCATTTCCTCCCCCTTCACGTCCACATCTCTCCACAAGTATCCCAAGCCTTCTGCACTGTGGTCCCAACTCACTTCTCAGCCTTGTTTCCCCCCCCCGCCCCCAGACTCTAACTCCTCCAGGCTCTGCAGCATTCTGGCCTCTACGTCTCTGTTCACGCAGTTCCTTCTTCCTGCAATGTTGTTCTCCTCCCCCATGTCCCAGCTTCTACCTTGAATGAACGCTTATTCAAACTTCAGGGCTCATTTCAAATGCCCCCTCTACCATGAAGTCTTCCCAGCTGGAATTAACTGTGCCTTCATTAAGCACTCCCATAAAACACTGCTTACGCCTCCCAGGAGCTCCATGAGGTTAGTTGTCTGGAGTGTGTCAGTCTCCACCATACTGGCCCCAGCCTTTCTAATCATCCGAGTACATCCTCTCTGTTCACCCTGCCTTGTAAAAGAGTCATTCAATAGATCTGTACTTAGTAAACTAACAAAGAAGAATGCAGCACCCCATGTTTAAGTCAGGATGCAAAGGTTACCTCCCTTGCCAGGCAGGCCATCTCCCAAATACCTTGATCTCAGGGGGGAATGTGGAAGACAACGTTTAGCAAAACCCAGCCTCAGAAAAACCAACTTGAAGACTCAGTTTTCTGGACAGCTTTCCAGTCCTAGAGCGCTGCCCTGCATCAGTTCCCCAAGCTGCGGCGTCTTTTCCAGCTCCTTTTCTGAACTTACCCTCTCCAAGTTTCATGAGCCGAGGGGTTTTCCTAAAGCAATTGGAATCAAAAGGCTTGTCCATGTGCTCCAGATACCCAGAATATTTCACTAGGACAGAAAAAAGAGACAGTGGGAGGAAAACGGACCAAAGGCACTCACACCTCCACATCTCATCTCTTTGTCACACAAAAGCAATGTGAGCACCAGATGCCCTTAAACTGCCCCACGTCCCGAGCGATAGAAGAAACCTTTGCTTAACATCTGGATGCCGGCCCTTTGGCCCTGAGGTTGAAGAGCTGGGCTGGGGGGCCTCCCAGAGCCCCTTGTTCACTGTGGTCTCACACTAAGGGGTAGTGAGTTCCCTCGCTTATCCCTTAAAACCCGAGGAACTGCCAGCACTAGGGCATCGCCAGCCTCTCAAGGGCAGACGGCACCCAGGGCCGCATGACATACCGAGCACCGAAGCGTCTGGTGTCACCAACTCTCCAGAACCCTCTTGGATGACATCCTTCAGCACGCCCCGGTCCCCGGAAAGGTCCAGCATCCTTTGACTTAACCGCTGGTACCGAGACTTGTGGGGAATGAAACATAAGATCTCTGAGTCCTCAGCTGACAACCGACTCTGGCGGACCCGGCTCCTGACTCCCCAGCGCCCAGGCCCTCACCTGGCTGGAGGCGTCGTCCCTTTGCAGGACTCCCGGGCTCCGGGTGCTGCCCCCCATCTCCGCGCGGCCTTCCTCTCGATTCCGGTGTCCTCCCCTAGCGGAGACTCGGCCTCCCCTTTTTACCCTGCCGTCCGCACCCCACGGCGGCAATCCGTTCAGGGACCGCGAGGAGGCGCTCATTGCACCACTCCAACCGCAGCCAACCGCCTGCGGGCCCACGCCGGGGCTGGGGGCTGGGGGCTGGGGGGCAGGAGGCTGTCGCCCAGCGCACTGGGATTCTACCGGCAGGGCACGTGACAGGGCACGTGGTGGGGGCGCAAGGAGCTTGATCCCGCGTGAGTTGAGGGCTCGCAGGGCATGATGGGAAACGTAGTGAGGACCCACAGAGCGTGACGGGGCGCGTGGCGCATAACTGGGCACATTATGGGGGTGTGCAGAGCAAGATCAGGCATCCGGTGAGGACGCGAAGATCATGACGGGGGCCCGTGGCAGGGGCGTGTGGTGGCACGTGGGGAAGGCGCAAGGAATGGGACACGCAGGTGGTGAGGATCAGCAGTGGGGCACATGATGGCCAAGCTGTGGGCACATGGCCGGCAGAACACGCTGGTGGGGACAAGGCCCCAGAGACGGCGGGCTGCTGGAGGGGTCAGGCCTCACAGCCGTGGGTTATTTCTACCCTCCGTCCTTCTCCATCGCATTCAGGGGAAACGTAGACGCAGACAGGACTGCCCAGTTCCCGAGAAAACAAGGTGATGGCCCTCAAAATCTGCAGCACCTGCCCTCTTGCGGAGCAAAGGAAGAACAGCCCTGGATTCCATCCCCTCCAGCCTGTCCCCTGCGTCCTTCCACTCTTGCCAAACCGAGGACTGGACGCCTTTGGCTATTCTCTTTCTCCTGCACCTGCCTTGCCTCGACTACAGATCATTTCCTTCCGCTCATATGTGCCCCCAGATACCCCGCCTTAAAACAAATATGCCTCCCTTTGTCCCAAATGTCCCCCGCTGCAACAGGTGGTCTCATTCCTACTCTGTGTGGGAAAAACTTCTCAAAAGTGTTGCTGCAAAGGCTTTCTCGGCTATTCTGTCAACACCTCCTTACCCTCCATTTTCTTTTCAACTCACTTCAATGCCACTTTCCCGTGTTCCACGCCACCATTCTTCTGTCGTTGCCAAACCCGTCAGACGCCTCTTTGTCCGCAGGTTACTGGACTCTTGTCAGCATTTGATGAAGCTGGCCTGACTGACCTTTAAATGCTTTTCTTCTCTTGGCTTCTGTATTTAGTTTTCTTTCCCTCTTGCAATAGAGGACCACAAAACTAGCTGTTTAAAGCAACACCTATTTATTGTCTCACGGTTCTGTGCATTAGAAGTCTGACACCAGTCTCACTGGGCTAAGATCAAGGCATCAACCTCACTGGAGGCTCTGGGGAAGAATCCACTTGAAAGCCCATTCAGTTTGTTGGCAGATGCAGGTCTCGGCCTGAGGTCCCCATGTCCTTGCTGTCAGCCAGCAGTGACCCTTAGCTTTTAGAGGCTACTCTGTGGTCCTTGCACGTGGGCCCCTACATCTCAGAGTCAGCAACAGCATGCCAATTCCTTCTCAGGCTTGGAGGGAATGTTATCTGATTGATATTCTTATAGGCTTTCCTCCTCTTCTGCTGCATCTCCCTCTGAGTCCAGACAGGGAAAGTTCTCTACTGTTAAAAGGTCATGTGATTAGATTGGACACACCCAGATGATTCAGCTCCATGACTGTCATTACATCTTCAAAGTCCCTTTTGCCGTGTAAGGTAGCGTATTCACAGATTCCAGGAATTAGGGCATGGGTATCTTTGGGGGACCATTCTGCCTGCCACACCTTCCTGGTCACCATATCCTCCTCATTTTCCTCCTACCTGTCTGGCTGTCCCTTCTCAGTCATCCTTCTCTTCCTGACCTCTAAACATTAGCAACCTCAGGGCCCTGTCTGTGGACCCCTGCCCTTCTCTATTCCCAGTCCCTGAGAGAGCCCAACCATTCCCAGGTTTAAGTATGTGATATACCAGGACAGCCTAGAGCCTCCCCTGGGAACCAGAGCTCTAGGTGCCTGTGTCCAATTGACTTTTTCAGTGGTTCTCAAAGTGTAGTCCCCAGACTAGCAGCATCAGTGTTGCCTGGGAACTTATAAAAATTGGGACAAAATTGTTGGACCCCTCCCTGTACTCCTGAATCAGAAAGTCTGGGGCCTGGGCCCACAGGTTTCTCTTTTAACAAGCCCCCATGTGATTCTTGTGTCTGCTGAAGTCTGCAGACCACTGGGCTACTCAGCTGCTTCACCTGGTTGTCCTCAGTCAGGCATCTGACTCTGGATTCTCCCGTCTGCCTTTTTCACCTTGATCTCCTTGGCATCACGATCCACCCACCCAGGTGCTCTAGCCACTGTGATCTGTTATCTACACAGCGGATAGAGGGATCTTTTAAAAATATAAATCAGATCATATCCCCTTGCTTTAAAACCCGCCAGTAGCTCCCACTGCCCTTGAAATTAAATCCAAACCTTTGCCCTGGTCTACAGGGCCCTCCCTGCCAACCCCTCTGACCTCACCTTCTGATGTTCCCTCTGGCTTAACTGTGATCCAGCCACCCAGGCCGCCTCTCTGGTGGATCTCACAAATACGGTTGACCCTTGAGCAGCAGGGGTTTGAATTGCGAGGGTCCACTTACGCGCAGACATTTTTCAATAGTACCTATTACTGTTCTGCACTGTTCGTGGTTGATGGAATCCATGGGTGGAGAGGGCCGACTCTAAGGTATATGAGGATGAACCCCACACTGCTCAAGGGTCAATTGTACGGAAGTCTTTCCAGCCTCAGGCCTGTGCACTTGCTTACCCATTGCCCGGACTGCCCTCCTTTCAGGTGGCTGGCCTCTTGGTATCCTTCAGTTCTCAGCTCAAGCATCCCTCCTGAAAGATTGTCCTGCCCCCCTTCTAGAATGCACCTCACAATCCTACCACTCCATCTCCCTCTTTCTTACCACACCGTTTACTTCCTGCATAGCATTTAATGCTATTATATTATCTAGTTTATTTATGGCCTCACCCTACTCCTACCCCCATATATTATAAAATCCAAAAGGACAGAAGCCTTGTCTGTCTTGTTCTCTAATGGATCCCTAATACCCAGCCTAGTGCTTGACTCATAGCAGGTTCTCAATAAATATTTGTCCAATTCAATAAAATTGGCTTTCTACCTGCCTCTACCAGCCCTTGGTCTAGCTTGTCACTGGGGTAGAGACCTCACCCCGCTGACAGACATGGGTGCTTAGGCCTGCAGGGGTCGTGGCCTGCTGATCCAAAGCTCCTTGTTTCTTAACACTTCTAGAGACCCTCACCCACCCCTGTCTTTTCCATTCAGTGAGTTCCCACCACACAGCCATGATACGAATAGTAGAGTATGACCATAATATTTATTAACTATACAACAAAATGACATTGAACTTCTAAACCTTCGAAATAACCTTAATAAAAATGTTTGTAATTCAACAATATTGAGTAAGAGAAGTTGGACACAAAAGAATACATGCTATGTAATTCTGTTTATTTGAAATTCAAAGCCAGGCCACATTAATCTATGATGATGTAAGTCAGGATACTGTTAGGGGTTCTGAATGGGGGATGCATTAGGAAGCCTCTGGGTACTGAAAATGTTCTGTATGTTGATCTTTTTTGAAAATGTTTACCAGTTTATGGTAAAGGATACAGATGAACGGCCATATGAAAAGGTATATAGGGTGAAATCTGGAAGGGTCCAAAGTGTAGGAACTTCTGTCCCCGTGGAACTGGGGTGCACCACCCTCCCAGCGCATGGATGTGTTCACCAACCCAGAAGCTCCTCTGTATCTTTGTTTTATAAATTTATTTAATTTTTGGCTGCGTTGGGTCTTTGTTGCTGAGCGCGGGCTTTCTCTAGTTGCAGTGCGCGGGCTTCTCATTGCGGTGGCTTCTCTTGTTGCGGAGCACGGGTTCTAGGCACGCGAGATTCAGCAGTTGTGGCGCACGGGCTTAGTTGCTCTGTGGCATGTGGAATCTTCCCAGCCCAGGGCTCGAACCCACGTCCCCTGCATTGCCAGGAGGATTCTTAACCACTGCGCCGCCAGGGAAGTCCTGCTCCTCTGTATCTTGACCTTGTGAGTGAGTATACACATATAAGTTGTACCGCAGCTGTGCAGTTAACATTTGTGCACTTTGTAGAAGTTATACATCAGTTTACAAATCTAGGTAACTAAAAATACCTTCATTATTCTAGAGAGAGAGAGGGAGAGATTGAGATTCAGAAAGAATTGTGTCAAAGCACGAGTCCACTCCCGTGTGGGGTCTGTGAGGTATGAATAGGTACCCAGTCCCTCTGTCTCTGCCCCTCCCCCATGCCTGGCCAAGGCAAGCACCTGAGTATTGCCGCTATCAGAGCCGGCGGAACAGAGGCTGCCTCTCCGGTCCCGTGATATGGCCTAGTTCCACCTGATTCTGAGTGACCTTGAGGACACCGGGGTGTTTCTGGGAAAGGGGAGGAGGAAAGGAGCAGAGACTAGGTAGAACTGGTGTCCAGCTACAATCCCCAGATCTCTGCACCTGCTGTCCCATCCTGGGGAGAAGAGAAGGCAGAGCAGATCAAGTCGATGATGCTGGTGTGAGGCCCCGGTGGGGGGCTCGGCGGATTCCCGAGAAGCCAGGTAGTCCAGTGTGGGGTTCCCCTGGCCCACTGCCGACTTCTGGTGAGACGCCAGTCAGTTTTTACAGAGGAGCAGGGTGGGAGCTCAGGAGACCACTCTCCAGGGTCCCAGACTCTCTGGAACAGTGTTGTTCTAAGACAGAACTCCGCTTTAGAATGGCCTGGAGGTGTCAATTGTCAGTGCAGATTTCTGGGGTTCATTTGAGATGTGTGAAGGGGTGACTCAGGAATTCTATTGTAACTCTGCTTCCAACAGCTGCTCGCCAGTTTGAGAACCGATCTAGAAGGTGGGAAAGACCTTGGCTTGTTTTCGCTCTCCAGTTCTAGGTCAGGACACTACTGGGCTGGAGCTTGCATTATTAGTGTCACTCCATATGACCCTGCAGATGGCCTCTTTCATGTTTACCTCCAAATCCGAGTTAAAAATGTTGACTCCTGGACCTCCAACTGACCACACTTTTCATTTAAGCCCTTTGTTTTAAAGATGGGAAAACAGACCCAAAGTCATAGCGAGTCAGGACTGGAATCGAAGACTGGCGTCCTTAAGAGCCTCTCCTTTCAGGGCCCTTGGGGGCTGGGGGCCAAAGGAGTGGAGAGAGCAGGCTCCAGGGAGGCCGCCCTGGGCTCCAGCAGACTCCGTGGATGGCGTGGCAAGTGAGCGTGCCCGAGCTGGAGGACCGCCTGCAGTGCCCCATCTGTCTGGAGGTCTTCAAGGAGCCCCTGATGCTGCAGTGTGGCCACTCCTACTGCAAGGGCTGCCTGCTGTCCCTGTCCCGTCACCCGGACTCGGAGCTGCGCTGCCCCGTGTGCCGGCAGGAGGTGGACTGCAGCAGCTCCCCGCCTAACGTCTCCCTGGCGAGGGTGATCGAAGCCCTGCAGCTCCCCGGGGACCCTGAGCCCCAGGTCTGTGCGCACCACCGGAACCCTCTCAGCCTCTTCTGTGAGAAGGACCAGGAGCTCATCTGCGGCCTCTGCGGCCTGCTGGGCTCCCACCAGCACCACCGGGTCACGCCTGTCTCTACCGTCTACAGCCGCATGAAGGTGGGCAGCGAGGCTGCTGGGGGGTGGGAAGCCGGGCCGCCCCTGGGGACACAGAGCCGGGTCCTGAGGCCTTGGGGCCATCGCCCGGCACAGAGGGGTCCAGGGTCAGCCCTGTTCTGGAGCAGAACTTGCAGAGCATCTGCTCATCCACCAATCACCTTTTGAGCAGCGGCTCCAGTCTCCAGGTGCTGGGGACTAGGTGACCCACCGGATGGAGAGCCCCCTGCGTCACGTGCTAGCCCGCTCCCCTGCTTTAGTCTTCTCTGTAGCCCTCATTAGATTCTTGGGCGCTCAGGGGACTGCACTCTCAGGCAGGTGAAGACGGGGACTTTGTTTCATTCCCTGGGATATTTCCGTGCCTAGGACCATGCCGGCCAGGTAGTAAATGCCCAAAACGTATCTGTGGAATCAATGGATTCCTGCCCTCATGGACCGTTGCCTCAGAACTAGCAGATCACTGTGTATGAATAATAATAACGACACCGTCTTAGGTTAGTCTATTGATCTAAGGTTTATGAAGAGCGGGGTTATTGTCGTACTTGCAAATGAGGAAACAGGCTCCCAGGAGGTAAGGGTCTTAGTCAAGCGCATACAGTTTTTCAGTGGCAGAGCTAGGACTCACACCACGGCCAGTTTTCATTCCCCTGGCACCAGATCAAGGAAGGACAGGAAGGGCTTTTGGAAGTAAATTGCAATAGGGTACCTGGCCCAGCGTTTGGGCGGGTGGGCGGCTGGGGGCAGTAAGGATGAGGAATGGGGAAATTCAGGGGAGGGGGCAGGATGAGGGAAAAGCATCGAGATCCGTAGACAGAGGGGGCCCTGGAAGCTGTTGCAGGGCTTTCCTGGCTGAGTGCTCTGGGCAGCATTTCTTTGCTCCTTCAACCCTGGGAGAGAAGTAGGAAAGGTGCACAGGGCCAAGCCAGGTTGTCCACCAAGTTCCCCTACCCACAGGCATTTCCTGGGCATCTAGTATGTGCTAGGTGCTACACTGGCGGCCATGGTACAGCAGTGGGCGAGAAGTTCACCCTGCACCAGAGCTCACAGTCCGGGGGTCTGACAGAGTCCCGTGTGTCAGGTGCTGCTGTCAAGGTTAAGTGCAGGCAATGGTGAGACTATCTGGAACGTGGCTCCTGCGTGGTCTCAGGTGGTCAGGGAAGGCTCCTTGGAGGAAGTGGACTGGTAAGCTGAGACCTGAACCATAAGGAGGACTTGAAAGGAAAAGAAAGGGAGGAAAAGCATCCTAAGTATAAAAAGAGCTCGTGCAAAAGGCCAGGAGGCAAACAGCATGGCACATTTGAGGAATTCTACATTGTTCCAATAAGCACGAGGGAGAGTGAGGTGGGAGTGAGGTGAGGTAAGCGGGGGTCAGGTCATGAAAAGGCCTGTGTGACATGAGACGGGATTAGGGGTTTATTCAGAGAACCAGGATTGGAAGGTTTTAAGCAGAGTCATGATGTGGCTCGATCGCTCTGCCAGAGGATAGATTGGAGAGTGAGGCTGGGAATAAGAGATTAGGAGTAATCTACATACAGGCGGTCGTTGAAGCCACAGGTGTGGAGAAGACCAACCGGGAGAGTCTGCAGGAGTGATGGGGAAGATGATGCCCCCAGGAGCATCAGGACTTAAGATTTGGGTAGAGAGAGAACTCTGAAAAGGAGCCGGAAGGAATTCACTGAGGGAGCGGGAACGTTGGCTGAATGTAGCCTCCAGGAAACCAGAGGAACAGAGCATTTTGACAAGTAGGAAATCACTTGTGTGAAATGTCTGCTGATTGAAAAGAGCCTGTCTGGTTTAGCAGTAAGAATTGGTTATCTTGGCAAGAGTAGTTTTAGGGGGGTGTGAAAGGAGGAAGCCAAAGTGCAGTACAGTGAAACTGAGTCGAGTTTTATCAGCAGAGGGCTGCCTGGCGGAGGAGGAGACTCCTGGGAGCCCGTCATTTCTGGCTAGGAGCTGGGAGGGCTTGGGTCCTGCTTTTGGATGTGGGTTTTTGTGATCTCAAGACTCCTCCGTGTGCTGCAACTAAGTTACGTTCCATTATCAGATCTCTTTCATGCATTCCTGTTTTCTCCTATTGATTGGGATCTTAAGATACTTTGTTTATTTGCATAATTCTGTTTCCACTCACTGTGGCCCAGTTGATGAGAAAGAACTAGTCCCATCTCTCTTTGCCTTGGGAGGGTCACCACTGGGATGCCCTTCTCAGGCTCCTATGAGATCGGATGCCTTGTTATGGAGAGCAAGGACTCTGTGTTCATTCATCTCCATGCTGGCTCTATTTTTTTCTCAGCTCCCTCCCGGAAAGGCTCTTGCAGCGGACTTCTGCTCGGGCACTGTCTAAGCCAAAGATTCTGCGCACTCCGTGGGCACAAACCAGCAGGGCTGCATTAGGTCGTGTGGCCAGTTGGTGCTCTAGGTGGTTCTGGTTGGATCCCTAAGGTTAAGTCAGATATGGGGCCAGGGCAACCTAGGAGAAGTTTACTTCAGCCTGGGAGGCCCTAAATCCAGCCTGGGCCCAGGCCTGCTGGAAATGGAGTCAGGTCTTTATAGGGAGTGGGGGGTCACCAGGTGGCCCCTCCCTTGGCCATTGCGTGCACCATTGGCTTCACTTGGGGCCAGCCTTTCTGTGATGACTCCTGATGAAATGCCCACTGATTCTGGACCTGCTGGTGACCAGCAAGTTTCCCAGGTGGGTTCCCTACGGGCAGCACTCCACGCAGGGAGTGTCGACTTCAGACTGGCAGTCGCCCCACTTGGATGTTGTGTGGTGACTTCTGGTGGCTGTAACAACGTGTAGCATCTCTGTCCACGGCATAGAGAGTGATGACGTGGAGATCTCTTCCGTCCGGGCAGTCCGTGCTGTCAGTGTGGAATATTCTTGAATAGCCTTTCCTATTTTGTGCTTGTGGCCGTCGGGCTGCCCCTGGGAGCTGGGGGTGGGGGTGAAGGGGTCGGCGGCTCATGGGGCCTGTTGCCTCCAGGAGGAGCTAGCAGCCCTCATCTCCGACCTGAAGCAGGAGCAGAAGAAGGTGGAGGAGCAAATCGCCAGACTGGTGAACAACAGGACCCGGATTGTCGTGAGCGCCCCGCCCCTCCGTGCCCCTCCCTGGGGCCGGCCACCCGCCTTCCCTTTCCTGACAGGAAGCCATGCCTTCCATATAAAGCCAGAATTCAAAGCATTCCGGGGTGGGGGAAGTGCAAAGGCTCTTGGAGGAATTTAGCACAGTTGTCAGGACTGTCGCCAAGTTGGCTTGTGTCCTCCACGTCCTTGAGACTGAGATAACCTAGAACCCAAGTCCCAGAGGTAAACAGCTTAATACGTGGGCATGACTGCCCGCCCTCTGCCACCTGTGGCTGCTTGACATTGACAGCCTGGGCAATGCCCTCCTAGTACCTTAGAGCACAGGCACGGAAAGGCTTGAAGCCCTTGGTGGCTGTCTGCTTTTCCTAAATGAGGGGCACTTGGGTCTGGGAGTCTGTGGAGCCTGGGCCCTACAGGTAGTCATGAAACGAGCAGGAGACCGGCATCCGTTGAAAGTCAACTCAATTAATCTTCCTCATCCTGGAGAGGGAGCCCGCTTTACCCCGTCTGATGGAGGCAGAACTCAGGGTCACACGGGGAACCCTTGTTATCTCACTCCAAAGTCTGCTCTCCAGGGCCTTTCAGACTTTTTTTCAGTTGTGGAACCCCGTGATAAAGCAAAATCTTACGTTCACACTTGTTAGCAAAGATGGCCAAAAGGGGAGCCACTGTGTTGGAACTGGGAGCTGGGGGCCCAGCCTCTGCCCTGCCACTGTCGTCCTCCCCCCGGGGCCACATCCGGGATCCCCAGGCACAGTGTGTGAACACCTGGCAGGAGTCAGCCCTGGGACTTGGGTACCAGGACCAGCCCGGTCAGAAGGCCCGAGCTGCCAGGCTCTGGGGACGCCGAGGTCAGCCATGGCTCCTGCCTTGACCAGCCCCTCCCTGTCCCAGAATGAGTCTGATGTCTTCAGCTGGGTGATCCGCAGTGAGTTCCAGGAGCTGCACCATCTGGTGGACGAGGAGAAGGCCCGCTGCCTGGAGGGGGTGGAGGGTCACACCCGTGGCCTCGTGGCCTCCCTGGACATGCAGCTGGAGCAGGCCCGGGGTGCTCGGGAGCGGCTAGTCCAGGCTGTGGGTGTGTTGGAGCAGTTCGGCAACGAGAGTCACCATGAGTTCATCCGGGTGAGTGGACAAGGGAGTGTCCCCTGTGCCAAGGCCACTGGGGCTCCAAGTGCCTCCCCCTTCCTGTCGGCTTCCGCATAGCCTCGTCCATGCTCTAACCCTCCTCCCTCTTGTCTTCCAGAAGTACCATGCCATGGCCTCCAGGTAATAACCTCGGAGGGCACTCTCAGCGAGGGCCTGGTGGCTGCGGGCATGGGCGTCTCATCTCCACTGGATCCTCCCTTCAGTTTTACTGGTGCCGGGAGCAGCTGCCCACATCTGGTTCTGTACTGAGCCCAGGGAAAGTGACAGCCTTGCCTTTAGGGGTCTCCAATCCTTGTGGGAGGCGGCGGTGAAGTATGGTTACATCACTATGGGCACCTAGAACAGTAGAAGTTCACACAAGCTAAAGAATTAACACAGAGGGGGAGGTGACTGGGGGGAGATCGGCAAAGACAGCACACAGGTGGGATGGCTGAGAAGGGCAGAGGACAGGCGTTTGCCAGGCACGCTGACTCACGTGAAAGGGTAAAGTGTGTGCAGGTTTGGAGTATTGTGAGAATTTCAATATCATGGGTGTAAAGGATGATGCAGAGCAGAACAGGAGATGAGGTGGGTGATGGTGGGTAAGGAAACATGCACCATGGCTTGTAGGAAGGGTTGGATCCATGTTCCAAACCCAACAAACGAATCACCTGTGCAGTTCCTGAGCCTTCCTCTGCCACGTTTACGAGAGTCTCCTTGTTTTCTCCAATTTCCCTTAGCCTTAAGGACAATTTGGTTAGGAGCATTGGCTTAAATGAATGGACAGAGGATCTGATTGGCTGAGTTTGGTTTCCACTCCAGCTGGAGCTGGAGGCCAGGGTCACCAGATACAGAGAAGTGGTCCTCAAACGGTGCATCGGAACCACCTGGAGGGCTCAATTAAAACAGAGGTCACTGGGCCCCAGTAATGAGTTCTGATTCAGCAGGCCTGGGGTGGGACCCAAGACAATTTGCGTTTCTAACAAGCCCCCAGGTGCTGCTGCTGCTCCCAGACCTGCACTTTGAGAGCTACTGATGTAGAGTGTTTCCCCTTCCAGGAAGGAGGCAGGTCCTCAGAGGGGGGCGGGTACATGGTGGGCATCTTCAGTGCACGGTCTTCTGAGCTGTGGCTTGGCTGGTTGGACCTGCGTCTGGGTGAAGGGCTGGGGTGCACGGTAAGCAGCTCCACCATCACTGTGGACCTTTGCCCCCAGTGCAGAGCTCCAGCAGGCCCGGTCCCTAGAAGGCGCGTTCAGCCCCATCTCCTTCAAGCCAGGCCTGCACCAGGCTGACATCAAGCTGACTGCGTGGAAAAGGCTCTTCCGAAAGGTTCTGCCAGGTGAGACCCCACCCACCCATCCTCCTTCCAGTGTATGAGGTGCAGAGAACTGGAGTGGGGCCTGGCACAGCAAACGGTGAGGGCGCGGTGGTGGGCTTCCGCCAGCAGGGGGAGCTCAAGCCCCGTTCCATCTCTTACTAGTGACTGGGAGAGTGGTGTAATTTTTGAGCCTCAGTTTCCTCATCTGTGAAGAGCCCACCTTGCTGGGCTGCGTAGTTTCTAAGTAGACGCGTGTGTGTGTGTCTGTGTGTGTGTGTAGTTTAGTACTTAATAAATGGCAGCGGCTGCTCTGCCAAAAAATAACTCGGACCTTTAACTCCTTCATTACTAGCACATAAGATCAATCAATAGACCGATTTCATCCAACAAAGGCACAAACAGGGCTGATATAAGAACAAAAGGGGGAAAGGGGGGAACAAAACCTGCAGGTGATCTCTGAACCATGAATGCTGTTTGCACGTTTTAGGTGTAAACTGCTTAGCTGGCAGCGAGCAAAGAGGTCAGTTGGGATAGTTTGTCCTTGACTGGGCTGCTAGGGTATCCAAGAAACCACTGGCGTTGTTAGAGGCTCCAGAAAACCTGGGGAGTGAAGCTGAGGCGCCCACGTGACAGGCCGTCTCCCAGATCCTTCCACTGGCACCTCCGCCTTAGGCAGGCCGCCTGCACCGTTTCCCTTGCCAGAATGCCTGGGCTTGCAGCAGCCCATTCTCCTACCCTTCAGGCATCATTCACTCATTCGGCAAATGTCCTCAGGGTTGCCTGCTCCAGACCCCAGCCCCTTCTAGGCCCTGCGGATACAGGGAAGAGGCCGACTCAGTTCTTCTCCCGAGGAGCTCAGGGCCTGCCATCGGCCTCCCTTGGGGCAGGGCCTGCCGCCTTCTGCGAGGCTTGAATACACATCTCCTCTGATCTCTCCCAGCTCCGGAGTCCCTCAAGCTGGATCCCGCCACGGCCCACCCACTCCTGGAGCTCTCCAAGGGCAACACGGTGGTGCAGTGTGGGCTCCTGGCCCAGCGGCGCGCCAGCCAGCCCGAGCGCTTCGACTACAGCACTTGCGTCTTGGCCAGCAGGGGCTTCTCCTGCGGCCGCCACTACTGGGAGGTGGTGGTGGGCAGCAAGAGCGACTGGCGCCTGGGGGTCATCAAGGGCACAGCCAGTCGCAAGGGCAAGCTGCCCAAGTCCCCAGGGCACGGCGTGTGGCTCATCGGCCTGAAGGAGGGCCGGGTGTACGAGGCCTTCGGCTGCCCGCGGGCGCCCCTGCCCGTGGCCGGCCACCCTCACCGCATCGGCGTCTACCTGCACTACGAACAGGGCGAGCTCACCTTCTTCGATGCCGACCGCCCCGACGACCTGCGGCCGCTCTACACGTTCCAGGCCGACTTCCAGGGCAAGCTCTACCCCATCCTGGACACGTGCTGGCATGAGAGGGGCAGCAACTCCCTGCCCCTGGTGCTGCCCCCGCCCAGCGGGCCCAGCCACCTCGCCCGCCCGCAGCCCACCGAGCTGTAGTGCTGCTCGGGGGCCTGCCTTCCCAGCTGGGCACGGGGGCTCGAGGGGTCCTACCGGCTCTGGTGAGCAGAGGTTATGCAGTTGTTCGGGGAGGTCTTCCTGCCTGGGTGTCCCTAGAAACGTTTAACGATAGGGAGAGGACCACGGTCCCATCCCCAGCAGTCAGGGGTGTGTTTATTAACCTCTTTCCAGGCTATTAACCTGCTTGTTAACCAGTGGAGCCAGGCCGTGGGGCCCGCGGGTCAAGCTGGGCTTCCCTTGGGCCCTCCTAACCGCGATCTCTGCTTACTCTTCCCCCGAGGGTGGAAACGCTCCCACACGTGACTTCCCCCCATCACTGTGAACTTTAAATGACTTTAAGGATCATAAAATTGACGTTATTTCTTCCTTTTCAAACGATTTGCAGTTATCAGCCGCTGTACGCACCCACTGCTTTATGCTCAGGCCTTTAAAAGCAGCTCCAGCCTCTGGCGGGGCCACATCTTCTTCCGCCCCTGCCCATCGGTCTCTGGTTAGTCACACCAACTCCGTCATTGTTCTGTCCCCAGAGACTTCTCTCAACTTCCGTCTCTGTTAGAGAAGATGGAAATGACACTCCTGCAGAGCAGAAGCAAATAGGGGCCAGATGGGGGTGTGGCCCATCCCTGAAAGCTGCCGGGCACATGGGAGTGGGTCCAGAGCCCAGGTCTGTGCATGCTGAGCCTGCCCTGTGGTCACCCCAGACCAAAGCTGGGACAGCTGAATTCCTTCCCAAGAACATGAAAATTGGAAGAGAGAGAGTGGCTGGGGCTGAGTCATCTGAGGTCTGGTGCTTTAGAGAGAAGCTCCCCAGCCTTGTGCCCTGAGGTCTGTGGACCCGTCCAAGAGCCTTCCTTGGGGCACAGCCCTGCCCTGTCACCCTGGCATGAATCCACATCGGCCACACAGACAAAGTCTCAACCCACAGCCTTATCTGAACGATCCTCCAGGAACAGAAGAGGGAGGAAGATCGTGAGGTGCTACCTCAAGGCCATCTTTACCGACCTTTATCCTCACGGGAGACTCAGGACATCACCTCCCTGGCTGTGAGAAGCTCTGAAGCTGTCTGCCCCCCTTCCCTCCCAGTAGGGCTGCAGTCTATAAAAGAGCTTAGCCGCATCTAGAACTGGCTCCTCAGCAACGGGATATCCCACAAGTCAAGTTGCAGCCACGAGCCCTTTGATTTCCACACCATCCTTTTCGGCGGGGCAACGAGGCCCACGTGCAGCTTCCACCTTTGGCTAATCTTCCTCCTGCTGTCTATGTTAAGTAATAAACTGAATCAAAAGCTGGTTGTCGTCTCTTGATCAGCTGAATCTGTCGGGCCTTGGCCTTGGTTGCTGTATGCTTGACACCTTCCAGACTTGGTTTTTGGTTTTGCAGCTCTTCCTTCAATTCCATCAGTCTACCTCCACTCTCCACCCTTCTCCACCATGCTGTGTCCTGGGAGGCTGGCCCCGCTGGAATGCAAACCCCTCTGGCTTCCTGTTGGGTTCGGCTGAGGGGAGGGCCTGGCAGGAGATCCCAGGGCAATAGAGGGAGTTGGAGGTATTTCTTTTCCTAGTTTTCTGCCTGCTGGGCTATGCGTTGGCGCCTTCCCTCTACTGAAGACTCCTGGCAGGCAGCCCTCTCCCTCTGCTGCTCTTCCCTTGTTCCTGTCGCTGAACAGTGAGCACCGTGCCGTCTTCCGTAGGGGCCCCTTAACTCCCACTGTTCTTTTAGAAACAGTCCCTTCTTTAAACTCAGCTACTCATTTATGTGCACCTTTCTGCCTCCAGCCAGACCCTGACAGACACAATGGCGTACTTCTGCACCCATTTAATAAATCCCCTCTGTTGTTTGGCTAACCAGAGTTAGTGTTTGTGCTTGCAACCGAAAGATCTTAACTGATACACATCCAATGTGCAGAAGGCAGAGGAAAGAGCAGTTAATTCTTCGTGTGGAGTTGGCATTTAAGCTGAAAGAAGTGGAAGACAGGCAGAGGAGAAGAGCCTTCCGGGATCTAGGTCCAAAAGGGATGCTGCAGCTGGAGCTGGGCCTGGAGATGATGGTGGGGGCTGATCCGGGGTGGGGGCATCTATGCTACTTTAGTGTATGTTAACTTTGTCCTGTGATAATGACAGTGTGGGAGTGGGCGAGTCTGCTCAGGGAGAAAATATCCGACTGACAGAAAGGAGGTCAGAGAATGGAACACCAGAACCTAGGGGAACAGCTTAGACGGGGTTGCCAAGGAACCTTAGAAACGGGCAGAGAGATGGGAGGGTATGCTAGCAGGAGAGGTCATAGAAGCCAAAGCTTACCAACAAAGAAGGTGTGTTCAACAGTGCCATGAAACCCCAGATTCAGCAGGAAAGGCCTAAGGAATATTTGGAGATTCTTGGTAGTTTGGGAGGGACCCATCTCAGTGCAGCTGGTGGAAAACGGACTGCAGGCAGTTAGATAATAGCATGCGATGAAGATGTAAAGGCAACGATTGCTGATTCTCCATTTAAAAAGTTTGATAGTGGGACTTCCCTGGTGGCACAGTGGTTACGAATCCACCTGCCATTGCAGGGGACATGGGTTCGATCCCTCGTCCAGGAAGATCCCACATGCTGTGGAACAACTAAGCCCGTGCACCACAACTACTGAGCCTATGCTCTAGAGCCGGGGAGCCACAACTGCTGAGCCCACGTGCCACAACTACAGAAGCCCATGCGCCTAGAGCCTGTGCTCTGCAACAAGAGAAGCCACCACAATGAGAAGCACATGCATTGCAACAAAGAGTAGCCCCCGCTCGCCACAACTAGAGAAAGCCCACACGGAGCAATGAAGACCCAACGCAGCCAAAAATAAATTAAAAAAAAAAGTTTGATAGTGAAGGGAAAAAGTAAACTGGGTCAAGAGCTTGGGAGAAGGTGGGATTAAGAGAAGGCATTTTTAGGACAGAGGCAGTGCTGTCCAGTAGAAGTATATGAGCCACATATGTAGGTTTATGTTTTCTAATGGTCACATTTTAAAAATTAAAAGACTCAGGGCTTCCCTGGTGGCGTAGTGGTTAAGAATCCGCCTGCCAATGCAGGGGACGTGGGTTTGAGCCCTGGTCCAGGAAGATTCCACATGTTGCGGAGCAACTAAGCCCGTGTGCCACAACTACTGAGCCTGCCTGTGCTCTAGAGCCCGTGAGCCATAACTACTGAGCCTGTGTGCCACAACTACTGAAGCCTGCGCACCTAGAGCCCATGCTTTACAACAAGAGAAGCCACTGCAATGAGAAGCCCACGCACTGCAACAAAGAGCAGCCCCTGCTCGCCACAACTAGAAGAAAGCCCGCACACAGCAATGAAGACCCAACACAGGCAAAAATAATCAAATAATATAAGTAAAACATTAAAAAAAATTGACAGACCCAGGTCAGCTAGCACTCAGATCTTGATTTCTTAATACCATTCTACAATAAAAGGAATGAGGGCTCCTTGGAGAACTGGCTGATTCTGGGACTAGAACAGGAAATACACCAAATGAGCCTCAGTATCTTATAGTGCCAGAAGGCAAGGAAATGCTCCAACCCGGACAAACGTGAAAAAAAGTACAGTAGTAGTAGAGCCCTGTGAAAAGGATATAGGAGCCAACTGAAAGCACTTCCAGTGGTCAAAACAAGAATAATCTAAGCAACAAAATATTTTGGATTACAGTCCAAAGTATAAAATAAATATCCCTGAATCCATACTGATACAAATAAATGACTGTTTAATTAAATGGGGGAGAAGAGATAAATCTGTGCAGAATTCCCAGTAATTTACATAGCTACTCCACCCTCAAGGAGGGGGAGCATAATAGCCTCCTTAAATGTGGGCTACACATAGTGACGTCCTGCCAGAGAGGCCAGAGGGTTACAGAGTAGCTTTACAGTGGAGAAACTGGACAAACACTCCCTCAGCCAGGTGATCACGGTTAACATCAACAGTGATGTCACTTTGGTACTATGTGCCCTTGCTCTGACGTAATGAAAATGTCCCTTTACCTGTGGTCTTTCTCCCCAAAACTCATAACCCTAGTCTAATCATGAGAAAAACAACAGACGAGTTCCAAGTGAGGAATGTTCTACAAAATACTGACCAGGACTCCTTAAGGTAGTCAAGGTAACCACAAACAAGGAAAGTCTGAGAAACTGTCACAGACAGGAGGAGCCTTGAGAGACATGACTAAATGTAATGTGGTGTCCTGGATGAGATTCAGGGACAGAAACGACATCAGGTAAAAACTAAGGAAATATGAATAAACTGTGGACTTGTATCAATAGTGATGTACTTGTTACCCACTCACCTGAAGGAGGGGGGATTGTTTTAGGATGGGTCAACTCTAGTACAGCTGGTTGTCCAGAACCACATCAATCTGTGCTCTGTCCATCCATTCACTCCTTCACTCATTCAACAGATATTTATTAAGTCCATACTGTGAGAAAGACACTGGTCTTGGAGCTAAAGGTAGATGAGTGTCAAGACAGACAAGGATTTGCCCTCATGGAGCCAGATGGAGAGACAGAGAATAAATCATAACCACATGTGGAATAGGTACTATGAAGAAAACAGATGATGTAATTTGATGTGGGAGGAGGAGAGTTCCACTAAAAGATCACTAACGAACCAACCTAGAGCTACAGGAATGCGTTAAACCTTTAAGTGACTCAGTGATTTTATTGTAGACTAGAGTCAACCTTCTTGCAAAATGCTTGCTTATGTGCTGTTAGTAATACAGAGAATATACAGGCTGGAATATTCTAGTTCATGGAGTCCTGTCTACTTGAATGCTTGAGATACAAGTGTACTGGTTTTTTGTTTTTTTTTTCTTCTCAATCAACCCATTATGTAACCAGTAACCACATGGGTGCTGTAGACCTAAATACCACACAATCCCTGTCCTCCCATGGGTGAGGCTGGGGAAACGTTCCTATAGATGAATCCTCACAAGGATTGCATAAAAGGCTAGCCATTGGGAAACAAAGACCCATTTCTCACATCACGTGCCAAACCTAATTCTAAATGGATTTAAGTGTGAAATGATGAAGCCATAAGTGATTTCTATATTGTAGCGGCGTGAAGCAGTTTTCAAGCATGACATCAAAGGCAGAAACCATAAAGGTAAGTATCTTAAAAATGAGAACTCTATGTTGCCCAAAACAACTATAAACCACATTAAAAAGCAACAACAGGGACTTCCCTGGCAGTTCAGTGGTTAGACTCTGTGCTTCCACTGCAGGGTGCGCGGGTTCCACCCCTGTTTGGGGGAACTAGGATCCCGCAGGCTGCGCGGCACAGCCAAAAAACAAAAAAAAGCAACAATAAATTGGAAGAAATGGCAAAACCTAAGATAAGAGGTATATATTGTTAATCCATAAAGAGCACCAAGGGAACGATGGTAGAAGAATGAACAAAAGACATTTACATGTCACAACAGAAATACAAATGACCAATAATACATGAAAATATTCAATCACAGAAATTAAAACATCAATAAAATCTCATTGTTTGCCTGTGAAATCGGCAAAAATTGAAAGAAAAAAGAGAAGAGCTACGAAGAAGTGGTGAACCGGGCTCCCAGCGTCGGCCTCCACTCCCTGCCAGGCACCTGGCACACGCCCTGTGGGGACCTGGATGGGCACTGTGGCTCCCGGATCTGGAACCTCCGTGCCCTTTGACCCCGGAAGTCCGGGCGGGATGGGCGGTGCGGAGCCAGGCGCGCTTCGCGACAGAGCCGTAAAGGCGCAAGCGTGGGCGTGGAGAATGGCGCTGTACGCGGCGGCGGCGGCCGTGTTGGCCGGCGTGGAGAGTCGCCAGGGCTCCCTCAAGGGGCTGGTGTACGGCAGCAACTTCCAGGTAACGGGGTACGGGGTTCGGAGTTCGGGCCCAGGACGGGTGCCCGGCGGGGGCTTCCCCCGGCCCGGCCCCCGCCTCACCTGGGTTCTCTCGGCCGCGCGCAGAACGTGAAGCAGCTGTACGCGCTGGTGTGCGAGACGCAGCGCTACTCCACCGTGCTGGACGCAGTGATCGCCAGCGCCGGCCTTCTCCGCGCCGAGAAGAAGCTGCGTCCGCACTTGGCCAAGGTGACG
>NW_020173405.1:1700844-1736128 GCF_003031525.2 Neophocaena asiaeorientalis asiaeorientalis
TCCCAGCACCGCCACCGTGCACGGTGTGACTCTGTCAAGTCGCTCCTCTGAAATGAGAAGGCGCAGCCCCTCGCTGGGTTATGAATTGAGGTGGGATGAACATGCTTTACCTTCGAGTCTTGTGTGAAAGATAAAGAACGGAAGTGCAAAGTAGCGACGGCAGGGACTCTCTAGGTAAAACAAAACTGTGACGTTGACCAGGGAGGAGGGTTGGCATCCAGAGCTTTCCTGGTGAGAAGCCGTGGGGAAAGGGTTCAGGACTGGGAAGCAAGGCACCAGGTTCAAATCATGTATCTGCCATTAATTTCTTGTGTGACCTTGAATGAGGTGTTTCACTTTTACCTGTTACCGTCTTTACAGGTGGTCTGTTTAGCTCTTCCAATTCCAACACTGTGGCGTTCCAAGATATTCATGCTCAAGGTTTTCTGTCTTCCTTTCCCCATCCCCAGGTGCTAGTATATGAGTTATTGCTGGGAAGAGGCTTTAAAGGGCGCGGGGGCCGATGGAAGCCTCTGCTGGACCGGCACCAGGCAAGGCTGAAGGCCGAGTTGGCCCGGCTCAAGGTTCGCCGAGGTGTGAGCCAGAATGAGGACCTGTTGGAAGGGGGATCCAAACCTGGCCCAGGTGAGCTGGAAGGAGTTGTGGAGGTGGGGGTAGCCATCGGGCCCTCAGGAGAGGGCCGTCCATGTTCCTGCCCACTCACTGCTGATGGTTTCCTAGCCTCCCAGGAGAGGGCCGTCCATGTTCCTGCCCACTCACTGCTGATGGTTTCCTAGCCTCCCAGGTGCCTCGATTTGTGCGAGTGAACACTCTGAAGACCTGCTGTGAGGATGCAGTTGATTATTTTAAGAGACAAGGATTCTCCTACCAGGGTCGGGCTTCCAGGTGAGCTTAGAACCGTGAATGGCTGCCCTCATCTCGGAAGGAGCCTGGGGAAAGGGATCAGTGGGGAGAGAGTCAGGGTGGTTGTGACTGCGCTCAGGTTTTCTTCCTACTTTTCCAGCAGTTTCTCCATTTCCTTTCAAGGCCTGTCTTCCTTCATCCTTTAAACAGTGGTTCTCTTGGGAGCCCTGTTTTACTGATACATTTTTCTAAATGTATCCCTCAATTTCTTCTCTGGCTCTGACTCCTACTTCTCACCTGATCATTCAGTCTCCCAGTCTAGGCTTCTCTCCTATTGTCCTACTCTCAGGTTCATGTTACTGCTTCACAGACACCACAGTCGCAGCGCTTGTCAAACCAAATTCATCTTTCTTTTGAACTCTGCACTGTCTTTTTTTTAACGTTAAATTATTCATTCAAAATTTAAGATTTAAGTGAAATGCTGCCAAAACAGTGTACTTAAATGCATTATTGGATTATTTTGCAGCATCCTTTTTTAAAATTGACATATAACACATTATTAGTTTCAGGTGTACAATGTGATGATTTGATATTTGCACATATTGCAAAATGGTCACTAGAATAAGCCTAGTTAGCATCCGGCACCATACCTAGTTGTAAAGTTTTTTCCTTAGGATGAGCACTTTTAACATTTATTCTCTTAGCAGCTTTTAAATATGCAAAGTGACATTATTAACTGTAGTCACCATGCTGTACATTACATTCCCAGGACTTATTTTATAACTGGAAATTTGTACCCTGTGACAACCTTCACCCATTTCGCTCACCTGTACCCCACGCCCTGTCTCTCGTGACCACAAGTCTGTTCTCTGTATTTATGAGCTTGGGTTTTGGTTTTTGTATTAGATTCCACATAAAAGTGAGATCATACAATGTATGTCTCTCTGTGACTTATTTCATTTAGCATAATGCTGTTAGGGTCCATCCATGTTGTCGCAGAGGGCAAAATTTTATTCTTTTTAATGGCCGAGTAATATTCTGTTGTGTATATAAATTTCTTTATCCACTTCTTCTATTGATGGACACTTATGTTGTTTCCATGACTTAGCTGTTGTAAATAATGCTGCAGTGAATGTGGGGATGCATGTATCTCTTTGAGTGTTTTTGTGTTCTTTGGATAAACACCCAGAAGTAGAATTGATGGATTGTATGGTAGTTCTATTTTTAATTTTTAGGGCGCCTCTATACTGTTTTCCATAGTGGCTGCATGAATTTATGTTCTCATCAACAGTGCACAAGTGTTTGCTTTTCTCTACATCTTTGCCAACACTTGTTATTTCTTATCTTTTTGCTAATAGCCATTCAACAGGTGTGAAGTGATATTTTGGGGTTTTTTTTTTTGTTGTTGTTGTTTTTATACAGCAGGTTCTTGTTAGTTATCCATTTTATACATATTAGTGTATATATGTCAATATCAACCTCCCAATTCATCATACCAGCACCCCCCTCCCCTGCGCCACTTTCCCCTCTTGATGTCCATAGGTTTGTTCTCTACATCTGTGTCTCAATTTCTGCCCTGCAAACTGGTTCATCTGTATCATTTTTCTAGGTTCCACATATATGTGTTAATATACGATATTTGTTTTTCTCTTTCTGACTTACTTCACTCCTTATGACAGTCTCTAGATCCATCCACGTCTCTACAAATGACCCAATTTCGTTCCTTTTTATGGCTGAGTAATATTCCGTTGTATATATGTACCACACCTTCTTTATCCATTCGTCTGTCGATGGGCAAGCCAGCACTGGAGCCTTCCCGGCTCTTTGGTGGGGCTAATGGCTGACTCTGGGAGGGCTCACGCCAAGGATTACTTCCCAGAACCCCTGCTGCCAGTGTCCTTGTCCTCACGGTGAGCCACAGGCACCGCCCACCTCTGCAGGAGACCCTCCAACACTAGCAGGTAGGTTTGGTTCAGTCTCCCCTGGGGTCACTGCTCCTTCCCCTGGGTCCCGATGCACACACTACTTTGTGTGTGCCCTCCAAGAGTGGAGTCTCTGTTTTCCCCAGTCCTGTCAAAGTGCTGCAGTCAAATCCCGCTAGCCTTCAAAGTCTGACTCTCTAGGAATTCCTCCTCCCGTTGCCGGACCCCCAGGTTGGGAAGCCAGACGTGGGGCTCAGAACCTTCACTCCAGCGGGTGGACTTCTGTGGTGTAAGTGTTCTCCAGTCTGTGAGTCACCCACCCAGCAGTTATGGGATTTGATTTTACTGTGATTGTACCCCTCCTACCGTCTCACTGTGGCTTCTCCTTTGTCTTTGGATGTGGGGTATCTTTTCTGGTGAGTTCCAGTGTCTTCCTGTCGATGACTGTCCAGCAGCTAGCTGTGATTCTGGTGTTCTCACAAGAGGGAGTGAGAGCACGTCCTTCTACTCCGCCATCTTGGTTCCTCTCCGATATTTTGGTTTTGATTTGCATTTCCCTGATGGTCAGTGATGTAGAATATCTTTTCACATATGTTGGAGGACAGAGGGAACAAAAAGCACCCACTGTACTGAGAAGGCATCTTGAGACTGAAAACTAGGCAGGCAGCTCCAGCTAATCAATGGATGAGTTTCTTACAGGGTAACTTACTCACAGGGTGGGATCTGGATCAGGCAGACAGCGGCCCGGGAGCATTCATACCTGTCCTGTGCACCACCGAGGGGCCATTGGGAGAGTTTTATAGTTAACTTAGGGTATGGGGTAGGTGCTTGGAGACAGGATGTGCATTCTTACGTCAAGATTCATGAACGGGTAACTAGTCCTGTGGGCACTGGGAATATGTCAGTGAAGGTTTTCATCTTTGGGGACTCACAGAGCTTGGAGGCCACCTGGTCCTAATGATTATTAACACTTAACTACAAAGCTCTTGATGACAGAGAAGTGAGTCACTGCACAGCACAGGCCTGGGTAGGGTCAGCGGAAGGACAGGAGAAACTGTAAGGGCCCAAGATTGTGGCAGTTATGTTAACAGCCATATACTCCTCTCCTGACATCTTGATGGCCCGTATAATCTTGTCTGTAATTTTTCCACGTAGACCCTAGGGCTAGATATCGAGAGGTGGCTTTTGTATCCCTATCCCAAAGCAACAGTATAAGAAGTAGCACGACAAAGTGTTCCTAATAAGCAAAAGTATAGTAAGAACTATGGTTCTCCATTTACCTGGGAGAGAAGTAAGCCAGTGGGTAAAGCATCGGCAAAGGGGATTTCGTCCATTTGATTAATGACTGTTTTCATATGGGAGTGTTAATCAGTTATGTTGGATTCACATGAAGATGTAAATGCAGCATTCCTGCCCAGTTAAGGTGCGTGTCCTTCCCTGTGAGGCTGTCAGCATATCTAAGGCCATATAGTTTTGCAGCACCACCTTTCTCATTTGAGTGGTTTCCTGGAGAGATGGGAGTCATTTAAAGCTGATGGGGTAAATTGCTAACACTTGGATTTCTAGTTTAGCACTTACACTGGTTTTCTTGTTTGTCGGCCATTCCTACCATGACATACTATGATGGGCCCACCACCTGGACTTAATAGCAGGCAGGTTATAGGGAACTCCTGGTAAAGAGGTGTATGTACGGCCCAGAAGAGAAGGCGCATTGGCCCGTCCACTAGGGCAAATAAGGCCACAGATAAGCTCCACATTTCCAGATCCCTTGTTTGGGAGTCATGAAGTCGCCTGTTCTATAGGAAGCTGCTTCCGTTCCTGTCCGTTCATCATGTGATATGTTGTGAGTTCCTCAGCAGACTTCAAAGGGAAGCCCTCCATACATCTGTGATTTGTTTGGGCGTGGTTGGTCCTTCCTATGCAGGTGGGGGCTCTGGACATCAAGACTCCGCCACACTAAACCATCCCAAATATAAGCTGTGGGAGTCCAGGGATCACTTGACCAGTTTTGCACCAGGGAAAAAACATTGTTTAGAGTCACTATAATCAAACAGAACCTTCATGTATAGGAACCAGATCACCAAGGGGATTTTTGGTCACCAAGCCATTGTCCCACTCTGTGGGACAGATGAACTGTCCACAGCATCTACTCTGCATTGGAGACAGGCTGCAGACCCAGCAGTCAGAGCGATTGTGGACCTTCGCATACGTTGAGGCCCGGGAGAGGAGGACATTTCTGGTAACCAGAGCCAGGGAGTCTATGAGGCACACACTATGAGTGATAAGACAGATGTTTTAGGGGTGAAAGGTAGGCAAATCCTCATTTGTGAGCACCGTAGCTGTTTGATCACCGTTGGCCAAAACCACCCCTGGTTTTGGCCTTTTTCCTGGCAGGTGGTACGACTCATTTTGTCCTTTAATGTCTTCAGTACCTGGGGCCTCAGCAGGAACCCACATGAGCAAACCCACTTCAGGTCCTTGTGCTAATGCTTTGGAGAGGAGATTTGGGTCTGAGTGGGGTCCATTACCATATAAAAGGCCTGATTGAGGGAAGGCAATACCCAGGCCCCAAGGGATTAGGATACCAAGCCACCTGGAAGGGGGAGACCAATTTAAATGCTAATGAATTACAGTAACACTAGGTCAGAGGTCCTGTGGCAGTGGCAAAAGGAGACCTTCCTACAGGGTAGGCTTAAGGCCTCCCTTCTGAGCCTGCAGTCTCAGGCTCTTGGTGTCTGGTCAGGTAGCCATTCATCTGCAGGTTGTCATCCTGGGGACAGCATTTAATCGTCTGATAGTTTCAGACCTTTTAACGTGGAGGGAGTGGGGAGGGACCAACCTCTTAACGTGCAGTCAGGAGATGGGGCTTTTAATGTGGCTTCTGACATGTTGACGTGCTCTATAAGGCCAGCCGTGGTGGGACTGTATGGTAGACGGAAAGTTCAAAGTATTTCTTGGGGTTTCTGCCCACTCGTATTTCATGTCCAGTGAAATGGTTCCTTGTTCATGTCAGTTTGGGCTGGTGTTCCATACATAACTTCCAATTTTGACAGGCCTTTGATTGTTGCAGCCTAGTTGGTTTTCTTACTGGTAAAGGATTGCATCAATCTAGTGGCTGTGTCAGCACAGGTTGGAGTATATTTATGTCCTTCTGACACTGGCAAAGGCCCTATGTAGTCTGCTTGTCATCTGGTAACTGGATGGTCAGAGCGTCCAGTGTACCCTGGGGTGTGTCGAAGAGGGTGGCACTTCAAAGGACACTGAGGGCCGCCCTTATCTGTGACTCAGAGGTCTGTGTATTGGAGAGGCAAATGCTGCTTTTTTACTATTTCCCAAGTTTTGGGGCCTCTGTGTCCCGACTTTCAGTGGAGCCAGTCCGCCATGTCAGAGGGGGTCTGTAATTCTTCCAGCAACAAAGCTCTTGCTAATGCAGCTGCTTCGTGATGACCAGGCAGAGTTGACGAGTGCCGTAAGGTCATGCTGGCACCTGGCTGTGCGCAGGCAGTCCAAATATCAGCCCTCAATTCAGCCCCCCACAGAGGTTTATTTAACATTTCCCGATTATTTTGATGCCAAGTGGTAAGCTTGAGGGGCATGGGTTTGTGGGTAATCACCAGCCACATGGCTCTGGGTTCTGCCCACTGACTACTTTGTTCAGTCCCTTGAACCAGATGACATCCGGAGCCAAGCAGCTGTGGAGGACCACCGAGTGGCTTGGCCCTACAGCTGACATCGTGTATCATGTGTTAGCAGGGGGCATCCCGGTATCTCCCTGTACCTGTGGTAGAGGGGATGCAGCAGGTGATGTTGCAGGGGTCTTTGGTGGGTCGCTGTAGGTCACCGGCCCTAATCAGGCATGCACCTCCCGGGAGAGGGTGCTCTTCTGCTGAGTGGGCTGACACTTTGTAAGGTGCTCCGTCGCACACAGGTAGGAATTCTGTATGTCAGCCGGTAGGTCGGTGGTCAGACCCTTGGTTTGTTGTAAGGCTAGATGAACTGCTGACAGTTGTTTTTCTTTAGGACCATACCGGTTCTCTGCCCCTTTCTGTTATTGAGACCAAACTCCTAGCAGGACTTATTTCCCATTTTGTTGCTGCCAGAGCCTCCACCCAAACCCATCTGGATGTATATACTTAAATCCAATTCGCAACTTGCACCTGGCATTAACACCCTCAGTCCTTGGACAATCAGCTTGGCCTTTGCAGAAGCCTCTTGTTGTGGGGTATTCCAGTCCCAGATTGTTCTCTTTTTCATTAAAGCATATAGTGGTTTTAATATCTGGTCAAGGTGGGGAATAGAAGGGTGCCAGTACCCTAGCAGACCTATAAAGACCTGTAGTGCTTTTACATGTCAGGGCATGGGATACACCTGTGTTTTATCAAAACAGCCTCAGGCATCACTTTAGTCTTGCCAGACCAGGTAACTCCAAAGAGCTTTACTGACTGTCTCCGTCCTTGCACCTTGTTGGCGTTTGCCTCCCATCCCTGTGCTTTTAAATGTTCCTGAAGAGGTGTAGTGGCTTGGGGAAGAGAGCGCAAGGCATCACAGCTTGACATCTCATCGATGTAATGATAGAGAACTAAAGAGGGAGGGAAAGCCCAGTTTTCCAAATCCCAGGCCACCATCCCATGACATACAGCAGGACTATACAGACAACCTTGGGGTAAGACAGTAAAAGTCTGTTGTCTCCCATTCCACGTGAAGGTGAACTGGTCCTGGGACTCCTTATCTAAGGGTGTGCTGAAAAAGGTATTAGACAAACCTAAGACACAGTGATCTGTCTAAAGGGAAGAGGAATTGGATCCAGGGGTTGGGCTGTTTGGAACTGCTGCATAGATAGGGAGGTGTTGCCTTGTTTAATTCTCTGTAATCTACTATCATGCACCAGGTTTGGTTTTTCCACCAGCCACATGGGGCTATTTAGCGGGCTTTGTGCTGGTCTTTTAACTTCCACCTTACCTAATTCCTTGACGGTAGCTGTTATTTTTTCCTGTCCCCCAGGTAGGTGATATTTTTTATTGCCACCACTCTCCACGGGATAGGCAACTTTACAGGATCCCGTTTACCATGATCCACCATTGCAGGCTTGACTGCTCGGATCCGTAAGTGGAACTCGCTCATGGTGGTTATGAGGTCCAGGTCCTGTAGGACATCCACACCCAAAATATACTCAGGTATGGGGAAAATATAAACCAGAAGGGGATGAGCAGGGTCCGGGGGGTGGGGCGGGGGGCTCTTCCAACTTGTAAATACAGGCTCACTTGTTTCATCCTCACCTCTGGCCTCCATATCCATCAGTGGCTTGTATTTCCCCTTGGAACTTGGATGGATTCCCATAAATCAGGGTACACTTGGCACAATGTCTGTTAAAGCCAGGACAGTCTGTTTATTGGTGTGGGACTAATAGTTCAGTATGGGACCTCCAGTTGCCCCCTGTGGCCTGCACCAAGGAGCAACCTTGACTTCACCCCTAACCCCTAGGAGTGGGGCGTATGCATCCCTGTTCTTTTTTTTTTTTTTTGCGGTACGCGGGCCTCTCACTGCTGTGGCCTCTCCCGTTGCGGAGCACAGGCTCTGGACGCGCAGGCCCAGTGGCCATGGCCCATCGGCCCAGCTGCTCCGCGGCACGCGGGATCCTCCTGGACCGGGGCACGCACCCGCGTCCCCTGCATCGGCAGGTGGACTCCCAACCACTGCACCACCAGGGAAGCCCTGCACCCCTGTTCGTTATCTTCCTGCCCCTGTGGAGCATAGGCTTAAGCCTGTTCCTCTTTTTCTCTTGCTGACCGAAGAGTAAACTTATTTCATTGGGTAATGCTTTCCATGAAGTTAAAAGGATCGGATTAGGTTATTTATATTCTCCTTTCGGGTTCCAGCTAATACCAGGTCTTACCATAATTGTGGGAAATTCTAGTTGTGCCCCTTTGTTTAGTTTCCTCACTTTTCTTTTTTTTTCTCTTTGCCTTTATCTCTCCTTCTGTTTCCCTAATGCCAGATCTTTTCAGTTTTGCTTAGATCAGCTATCATGGGTGCCCCGTCTGAATGAGTCGATTAACCATTGGGGCCAAAACTGAAACTAAGGTCCCGTGCCAAGCTCCTAGAGTAGACTGCAGGATACCATCCTTTATGCCTGTTGTAAATAACTCTTCATCAAGTTCTCGGAAATTAGGAGCATAGGTAGCATGCTTTGTTCCTAATTCCCGTAGCTATTTCTTGTCACTCTTGCATAGAGGCCCATCTTCAGGATGGGGACGGCACATCCCCCTCATTTGGCCCAGCCGTTTGTATACCTGAACGTATCTAGTCAATCAAGGTGGCTATAGCCACCCTTGGATTTCTCCCAACCCAGTCGCATACAAGTGTTGCTGGAGGGTGGGCTGTGCTGTGACCAAGGCCATTTTTGATGTTTCTGACTCATTTAACATAATGCCATTTCTCCCAGTATCCCATGAACGGAACACCCAGGCTGCAATTCCTTTCCTACTCTTTTGTTTAAACCTGCCAGTGAATTCTAACTCAGTGGAGAAATATCCCCGCATAGTTGTGTCTTGGATTCTAGGGATCTCCTCTCGGTTATCTCCTGGCTCCCTAGTGGCCTGTGTTGTAGTTTGGATCAGAGGTCTTGCCTGCAGGTCTTCCTCCTCTAGAGTTATGTCCACATCTTCTGACATGTAGTTATCCCAAGGATCCCACCTCTTGGGGTCCCAGTTCTCCTGTGAAAAGGTCCTCACGTTTGAATGGAACAGCCTGTGGCCCTGCATTTTAGGCATCTTACATGTTATTACTTCAACATGTTCTTCCTGTTGTATTGTCTTTAACATATGTCTGAAGTGGTGGAACATGCCATCTGGACATCCCTTTCTAATGCCGGCGCCTCTTTAGTCTTCTTTAGTTCCCTGTTGAGCTGTAATTCCTTTTCTGTGCCAGTCATTAGAGCGCATAACAAAGGTCATGCAATGCAATAGCTTACTTTGTTTTTCCACTTTTTGCTTTCCCACCGCTTCAGTTGATATATCTAATAAGCCCTTTGGTGTTTTGGGGGCATCCCTGTACTCACACACTGGCTGGAAGTGTTCCCTAAGCCTAGCCAAATCACTGCACGTGGAAGTGGCTGGCCAGCCTGGGATTTCCCCTACCATCAATGGGCTTTACTGCCCCTTTACCCATTCCTGTGTCGTTTTCAGTTTCCTGACTGGCTTGCCAATTGTTGGAGGATGGAGGGAATGAAAAGTGCCCACTGAACTGAGAAGGCATCAGGAGGCCGGAAAATGAGGCAGGCAGCTCTAGATAATCAATGGATCCGTTTATTATAGGGTAACTTACAGGGTGGGATTGGTCAGACAACAATCTGGAAGGATTCGTTGCTGCACTCTGCACAGCAGAGGGGCCAGTGGGACAATTTTATAGTTAACCTAGGGTATGCGGGTAGGTCCTTGGAAACAGGGTGTGCATTCCTAAGTCAAGATTTATAAACCAGTGACGAGTCTCATGGGCGCTGGGAATACACCAGCGACGGTTTTCACCATTGTTTAGGGACTAACGGAGCATAGAGGCCACTGTCCTAATGATTATTAAACACTATCTATCAACTACAAAGCCCTGACGGCAGAGAAGATTTACTGCACAGTAGAGAGAAACTGTCCTGACTTATGATGGTGTCACTTATGCTAACAGCCGTACAGTGTAGTGTACCTGTTGGCCATCTGTATGTCTTCTTTGGAAAAATATCTCTCTAGAGGCTCTGCCCATTTTTTAATTGGGTGTTTTTAATAAACTGTTGAGTTGTATGAGTTCACTGTGTATTTTGGATATTAAGCCCTTATCAGATATATGATTTGCAAATATTTCCCCCCATTCCATAGATAGCCTTTTCATTTTGTTGATGGTTTCCTTTGCTGTGCAGAAGCTTTGATGCAGTGTCACTTGGTTTTTGTGTTTGTTTTGCTTGCTTTTGTTGCCTTTGCTTTTTTTTTTTTTTTTTTTTTTTTTTTTTGTGGTACGCGGGCCTCTCACTGTTGTGGCCTCTCCCGTTGCGGAGCACAGGCTCCAGATGTGCAGGCTCAGTGGCCATGGCTCACAGGCCCAGCCGCTCCGCGGCATGCGGGATCTTCCCGGATTGGGGCACGAACCCGTATCTCCTGCATCGGCAGGCGGACTCTCAACCACTGCGCCACCAGGGAAGCCCCTGTTGCCTTTGCTTTTGGTGTCAAATCCAAAAAATCGTTGCCAAGGATGATGTAAAGGAGCTTACACCTGTTTTCTTCTAGGCATTTTATGGTTTCAGGTTTTACATACAAGTCTTTTATTTTCTTTTCAGTTTTATTGAGATGTAATTGACATCCAGCACAGTAGAAGTCTGAGGTGCACAGCATAATGATTTCACTTACATGCATCATGAAATGATGGCCACAGTAAGTTTAGTGACCATCCATCATCTCACATAGATACAGAATGAAAGAGATGGAAAAGAAATATATTCTTCCTTGTGATGAGAACTCTTAGGATTTATTCTCTTAACAACTTTCATATGTAACATATCAGTATTAATTATATTTATCATGGTGTATGTTACATTCCTAATACTTTATTTATTGTATAACTGGAAGTTTGTACCTTTTGACTACCTTCATCCAGTTCCCCCTCATCTTTGGTAACCGCAAATCTGATCTCATTTTCTATGAGTTGGTTGATTTGTTTTTGAAGTATAATTGACCTATAACACTGTTAATTCATGTTACACAGCATAGTGATTTGATATTTCTATACATTTCAAAACGATCACCACAATTGATAAGTCTAGTTACCATCCATCATCATACAAAGATATTATAGTTATTGACTATATTCCCCATACTGTACATTTCATACCCATGACTCATTTCTTAAAAAAATTAATTTATTTATTTTTGGCTACATTGGGTCTTCGTTGCTGCGTGCAGGCTTTCTCTAGTTGCAGTGAGCAGGGGTTACTCTTCGTTGTGGTGTGCGGGCTTCTCATTGCTGTGGTTGCTCTTGTTGTGGAGCACAGGCTCTAGGCACATGGGCTTCAGTAGTTGTGGCACGTGGGCTCAGTAGTTGTGGCTCGTGGGCTCTAGAATTGTACCTCTTAATCTCCCTCACCTATTAATCTCCCTCACCTATTTCTCTCCTCCCTGCCACCCTCCTCCCCTCTGGCAATCACCTGTTCTTGGTATCTATAACTCTGTTTCTGTTTTGTTATGTTTATTCATTTTTTTCCTACATTCCACATATAAGTGAAATCATACAGTATTTTTCTTTCTCTGACTTATTTCACTTAGTATAATAACCCCTAGGTCCATCCATATTGTCAACAAATGGCAAGATTTCATTCTTTTTTATAGCTGAGTAATGTGCCGCATACATTCTAGTCTTTAATCCATTTTGAGTTAATTTATTGTGTGCGGTGTAAGATAGTGGTCCAGTTTCATTCTTCTATTTGCAGCTGTCCAGTTTTCTCAATGCCATCTATTGAGGAGACTGTCCTTTCCTCACTGTATATTCTTGGCTCCTTAACTGTATACTTGACTGTATATTTGTGGGTTAATTTCTGGGTTCTCTATTCTGATTCGTTGATCTGTGTCTATATTCATGCCAATACCGTACTGGTTTTTTTTCCTAAATTGAAGTGTAGTCGATTTACAGTATTATGTTAGTTTCAGGTGTACAACATAGTGATTCAATATTTTTATAGATTATGCTCCATTTAAAGTTATTATAAAATATTGGCTACATTCTCTGTACTGTACCTCTTATCCCCTACCTCAATCTAGCCCCCCCCCCCCGCTGTTGTAGGGCCGAAAGTAAGCTCATCACCCGCGGTGAACTGTGGAGAAGCACAGCAGTAGAATACAGTGCCGTCTGTCCTGCTTTGGTAGCTTTTATTTAAGCATTATCTATGTTTACATCTTAAGACTTGTTTTCTTAACATTCCAGAAATCCAAAGCAGCAACATATGCTTTTATTGATTATACAAGCAACAATGGGCTTTCTTGACGTGCCGTGCTTCGTCCTTGAGCTCATACGCAGCACAAGGACATCTCCTTGTGTTCCCCTCATTCTGATTATACTAAAGTAGCACAAGGACGTTTCCTTGTGTTCTGATTATACTGAGGTCATTTCATGGATCAGTGCCCAAAGTATCCAGGACTGCCTGCAGTCCTGGCCTATTCGCTAGCCCTCGGTTTGCCGAGGGGTTCTGGCTTATTCGCTAGCCCTCGGTTTGCCGAGGGGGGGCTCATGGGTCACGTCTCCTTTCCATGTCCTCAGTTATTCCACTACACCCCTCCCCACTGGTAACCATTGTGGTGTTCTCTGTATCTGTGAATCTGTTTGTTTTGTTGTATTTGTTAATTTATTTTTAAATTCCACATATAAGTGATAACATACTGCCGAGGTCCAGCCTCAGCAGGACAGGATTGCCTGAGGGGAGACGGAGTCGGGGCGAGGACAGAAGACACAACACCTCTTAGGATGCAGGAATTCTGACAAGCATATAAACAAGCAAATACTCAGAGCTTTTATTATATACATGGGAAATTGAGAGAATCCACGCTGTGGGAAGCTTTGTTTTCCCATGACGTACATACCCGTGCCTGCCATGCAAGCACTATTGTTCTCAGCCTTGCTGAGGCACAGCAGCACTTTTCAGGGTCTCAGCCTTGCTGAGGCCCAGCAGTACTCTTCAGGGGTCTCAGCTTTGCTGAGACCCAGCAATACTCTTCAGGTGGCTCTCCACAACATACAGAATTTGTCTTTCTCTATTTCACTAAGCATAATACGCTCCAAGTTTGTCCACATTCTTGCTAATGGCAGAATTTCATTCTTTATGGCAGAGTAATAGTCTGTTGTGTATGTATGCCACATTTTCTTTATCCATTCATCTATCGATGGACACTGAGGTTGCTTCAGTAACTTGGATATTGTAAATAATGCTGCTATGAACATTGGGGTGCATGTATCTTTTCAAATTAGTGTTACTTCATTTTCTTCACATATATACCCGGGAGTAGAATTGCTGGATCATATGGTAGTTATATTTTTAGTTTTTTGAGTGACTTTCATACTGTTTTTCCATAGTGGCTGCACCAATTTACATTCCCACCAGCAGTGTACTAGAGTTCCCTTTTCTCCACAGCCTTGCCAAATTTGTTAATTGTGTTCTTTTTGATGATGGCCTTTCTGATGGCTGATGGGTGTGAGGTGATATCTCATTGTGGTTTTGATTTGCATGTCTCTGATAAGCAATGTTGAGCATCTTTTCATATGCCTGTTGGCCATCTGTATGTCTTCCTTGGAAAAATGTCTATTAATTTTTGATGTTGAGTTGTCTTAGCTGTTTTTATGTTTTTGGATGTTAATCCCTATCAGTCATATCATTTGTGAATATTTTCTGTCATTCAGTAGGTTGTCTTTTCATTTTGTCAGTGGTTTCCTTTGCTGTACCAAAGCTTTTAACTAGTCCTATTTATTTATTTTGTTTCCTTTGCCATAGGAGACAGATCAAAAAACAAAAAAATTGCTAGTTTTTTTTTTTTTTTTGGCTGCGCTATGCAGCTTGTAGAATCTTTGTTCGTTCCCTGACAGGGGATTGAACCCGTGTCCCCTGCAGAGGAAGGACAGAGTCCTAACCACTGGACTGCCAGGGAATTCCCCTACGATTAATGTCAAAGAGTGTTCTGCCTATGTTTTCTTCTAGGAGCTTTTTGGTTTCTGGTCTTACATGTAGGTCTTTAATTGATTTGAGTTTATTTTTGTATATGGTGTGAGAAAATGTTCTAATTTCATTCTTTTACATATAGCTGTCTGTTTTTCCTAGCACCACCTATTGAAGAGACTTTGTCTTTTCCCTTTTGTATATTCTTGCCTCTGTTGTCATAGATTAATTGACCATAAGTTTGTGGGTTTATTTCTGGGCTCTCTGTTCTGTTTCGTTGATCTATGTGTCTGTGTTTTGGCCAGTACCTTACTGTTTTGATTAGTGTAGCTTTGTAGTAGAGTCTGAAGTCTGGGAGCTTCATACCTCTGGCTTTGTTCTTTTTTCTCAAGATTGCTTTGGCTATTCAGGGTCTTTTGTGGTTCCATATAAATTTTAAGATTATTTGTTCTAGTTCTATGAAAAATGTCATGGATATTTTGATAGGAATTGCATTAAATCTGTAGATTGTTTTGGATAGTACGGACATTTTAACAATTTAAATTCTTCCAGTCCCTTAATATGGATATCTTTCCATTTCTTTGTATCATCTCAGTTTCCTTCATCAGTGTCATAGTTTTCAGAGTATAGGTCTTTTACCTCTGTGGTTAAGTTTATTTCTAGGTATTTAATTCTTTTTGATGCACTTTTGAACAGGATTGTTTTCTTGCTTTCTAATAGTTCAGTATTAGTGCATAGAAAAGTGTATAATGCTAATCTTGTACCCTGCAACTTTACTGGATTCATTTGCTAATGAACAGTTTTTTTGTGGCAACTTTAGGGTTTTCTTTATCTTGTCATCTGTAAATAGTGATAGTTTTACTTCCCTTCCAATTTGGATGCATTTTAATTTCTTTTTCTTGTCTGATTGCTTTGGATAGGACTTCCAATACTGTGTTAAATAGAAGTGGCTAGAGTGGGCATCCTTGTCTTATTCCTGATTTTAGAGGAAAAGCTTTTAGCTTTTCCCCATTGAGTATGATGTGAGCTGTGGGTTTGTCATATACAGACTTTGTTATGTTGAGATATGTTACTTTAATACCAACTTTGATGAGAGTTTTCATCATGAATAGATGTTGAATTTTTTCAAATGCTTTTTCTGCATTTATTGAGATGGTCTTGTGATTTTTATCCTTCCTTTTATTGATGTGGTGTATCACATTGATTGATTTGGGGATATTGAACCATCCCTGGAATAAATCCCACTTGATTATGGTGTATGATCCTTTTTATATATTGTTAAAATTCAGTTTGCAAATATTTTATTGAGGATTTTTGCATCCATATTCATCAGAGATATTGGCCTGTAATTTTCTTTTTTTTTTTTGGAGTGTTTCTTTGTCTGATTTTGGTAGCAGGGTAATGGTGACCTTGTAGAACGAATATGGGAGTGTTCCGTCTTCAGTTTTTTTGTAATAGTTTGAGAAGGATAGGTATTAGCTCTTCCTTATATATTTGGTAGAATTTCCCTGTGAAACCATCTGGTCCTGGACTTTTGTTTGCTGGGAGTTTTTTGATTACTGATTCAATTTTACTACTAGTGATTGGTCTCTTCTGATTTGTCTATTTCTTCCTGATTCAGTCTTGTAGGATTGTATGTTTTTAGAAGTTTATCCATTTCTTCTAGGTTGTCTTTTGTTGGCATATAACTGTTTGTTCATAGTATTCTCTTATGTTGTTTTTTCAGATTGATTTTTCTAAATTTTTATTGGAGTATGGTTGCTTTACAATGTTGTGTTAGCCTCCACTGCACAGCAGAATGAAATCAGCTGTACACATAACAGATATCCCCTCCCTTTGGACTTCCTTCCCATTTAGGTTACCACAGTGCATTAGGTAGAGTTCCCTGTGCTATACAGTATGTTCTCACCAGTTGTCTGTTTCGTACATAGTATCAATAATGTATATGTGTCAATCCCAGTCCCCCACTTCCTCACACCCCACCCCTTTCCCCCTTGCTATCCATACATTTGTTCTCAACGTCTGTGTCTCTGTTTCTGCTTTGCAAGCACCTATACCATTTTCTAGATCCCACATATATGTGTTATTATAAGATATTTGGTTTTCTCTTTCTGACTTCACTTTGTATGACATTCTCTAGGTCCATCCACGTCTCTACAAATGACCCAATTTCATTCCTTTTTATGGCTGAGTAATATTCCATTGTGTATATCTATATATCCATTGTGTATATACCACATCTTCTTTATCCTTTCCTCTGTTGATGGACCTTTAGGTTGTGTCCATGTCCTGGCTGTTGTAAATAGTGCTGAAATGAACATTGGGGTGCATATGTTTTTTTGAATTATGGTTTTCTCTGGGTATATGCCCAGTAGTGGGATTGTTGGGTTATATGGTAGTTCTATTTTTATTTTTTTAAGGAACCTCCATACTGTTTTCCATCGTGGCTGAATCAATTTACATTCCCACCAACAGTGTATGAGGGTTCCATTTTCTCCACACCCTCTCCAGCATTTATTGTTTGTAGGTTTTTTGATGATGGCCATTCTGACCAGTGTGAGGTGGTACCTTGTAGTTTTGATTTGCATTTCTCTAATAATTAATGATGTTGAGCAGCTTTTCATGTGTTTGTTGGCCATCTGTATGTCTTCTTTGGAGAAATGTCTATTTAGGTCTTCTGCCCATTATTTGATTGGGTTATTTGTTTTTTTGATATTGAGTTGTATGAGCTGCTTGTATATTTTAGAGAGCAGTCCTTTGTCAGTTGCTTCACTTGCAAATACTTTCTCCCATTCTGAGGGTTGTCTTTTCTTATTATTTATGGTTTCCTTTGAGACCTCGAATAGCCAAAGCAATCTTGAGAAACAAAAATGGAGCTGGAGGAAGTAGGCTCCTTGACTTCAGACTATACTACAAAGCTACAGTAATCAAGACAGTATGGTACTGGCACAAAACAGAAATATAGATCAATGGAAAAGGATAGAAAGCCCGGAGATAAACACACAGACTTGTGGTCACCTAATCTATGACAGAGGAGGCCAGAATATACAATAGAGCAAAGACAGCCTCTTCAGTAAGTGGTGCTGGGAAAACTGGACAGCTGCATGTAAAAGAATGAGATTGGAACGCTCCCTAACACCATACACAAAAATAAACTCAAAATGTATTAAAGACATAAATGTAAGGCCAGATACTATAAAACTCTTAGAGGAAAACACAGGCAGAACACTCTATGACATAAATCACAGCAGCATCTTTTTTGACCCACCTCCTAGAGTAATGAAAATTAAAATAAAAATAAACAAATGGGATCTTATGATTTTTTAAATCTCTATGATATCGGTTGTAATATTTCCCTTTTCATTTCTTTTATTTGGGTCCTCTCTCTTTTTTTTTTTTTCTTTTCTTTTTGCGGTACGCAGCCCTCTCACTGCCGTGGCCTCTCCCGTTGCGGAGCACAGGCTCCGGGTGCGCAGGCTCAGCGGCCATGGCTCGTGGGCCCAGCCGCTCTGTGGCACGTGGGATCCTCCTGGACCGGGGCATGAACCCGTGTCCCCTGCATTGGCAGGCAGACTCCCAACCACTGCGCCACCAGGGAAGCCCTCTTTTTTTCTTGATGAGCCTGGTTAAAGGCTTATCAATTTTATCCTTTAAAAAAAAATCAGGTTTTGGTTTCATCTTTTCTATTTTTTTGTTTGTTTTTTGGTCTCCATTTTATTTCTTCTCTTTATTATTTTCTTCTTTCTGCTTACTTTGGGCTTTGTTCTTTTTCTAATTCTTTTACATGATAGGTTAGGTTGATCATTTGAAAGTTTTCTTGTTTCTTGAGGTAGGCCTGTATTTGCTATAAACTGCTCTCTTAGAACTGCTTTTGCTGCATCCCATAGGTTTTGGAAAGTTGAGTTTTTATTTTTGTTTGTCTTAAGGTATTTTCTGATTTCCTTTTTGATTTCTTCATTGACCCATTGGGGCTTTTTTGTAGTGTATTGTTTAGTTTCCATGAGTTTGTGTTTTTCCCATTTTTCTTCCTGTGATTGATTTCTAGTTTCATACTGTTGTGGTTGGAAAAATGTTTGATATAGTCTCTTAAATTTGTTGAGACTTGTTTTGTGGCCTAGCATGTGATTTATCTGGAGAATATTCCATGTGCACTTGAAAAGAATGTGTATTCTGCTGTTTTGGGATGAAGTGTCCTGTAGATATCGATTAAGTCCAACTGGTCTAATGTGTAATTCAAGACCACTGTTTCTTTATTGACTTTCTATCTGTCTGGACAGTATGTCCCTTGATGTAAGTGTGGTGCTAAAGTTTCCTACTGTTATTTTATAACTGTCTGTTTCTCCCTTTATGTGTGTTAATATTTGCTTTATATATTTAGATGCTCCTATATTAGGTACATATATGTTATTGAGTGTAATATCCTCTTCTTTTTTTTTTTTTTGCGGTACGTGGGCCTCTCACTGCTGTGGCCTCTTCCGCTGCGGAGCACAGCTCTGGACGCACAGGCCCAGCAGCCATGGCTCACGGGCCCAGCTGCTCTGTGGCACGTGGGATCCTCCTGGACTGGGGCACGAACCCATGTCTGCATCAGCAGGCAGACTCTCAACCACTGCACCATCAGGGAAGCCCCATCCTCTTCTTTTATTGATCCCTTCATCATTATATAATGCCCTTCTTTGTCTTTTGTTACAGAGTGTGTTTTAAAGTCTACTTTGTCTGATATGAATATTGCTACCCCAGCTTCCTTGTCATTTCCATTTGCATGAAATACCTTTTTTCATCCCCTCACTTGTCTGTGTGTGTCTTTAGCTCTGAAGTGAGTCTCTTGTAAGCCGCATATAGATGGGTCTTGTTTTTTTTTTAAATCCAGTCAGCTACCTATGTCTTTTGATTGCGTCGTTTAGTCCATTGACATTTAAAGTGATTGTTGATAGGTATGTGCCATTTTATTGCGTTTTCTGGGTGTTTTTGTAGTTCTTCTCTGTTCTTAGTTTCTCCCCTTGTGGTTTGATGATTTTCCTTAAGTGGTATGCTTGTGCTCCTTTCCCTCTGATTTTTGTGTATCTACTGTAGGTTTTGATTTGTAGTTACCATGGGGTTCATATATGTTGATCTATAACTGTTATCTACTTGTTTTAAACTGATAGCCGTTTAAGGTCAGACACATTCTAAAAGATGTATGTTTTTTCACTGTTCTCCCCTATGTTTTGTGTTTTTGATGTCATGTTTTATATCTTGTTTATCCTTTAACTGTTTATTGTAGTTATAGTTGATTTTACAACTTTTGGCTTTTAATCTTCATACTGGCTTAAGTGGTTGATCCACACCTTTACTATAGATTTGTCTTACAAGCGAGATTTTTCCTTTCCTATAAATTCTTACTTCTTGTTATAGCTTTTCCTTTCCCACTTAGAGAAAACCCTTTAACATTTCTTTTAGAGTTGGTTTAGTAGTGATGAGCTCTTTTATTTTTTGCTTCTCTGAGAGGTTCTTTCTCTCTTCTTTAATTCTAAATGATAATCTTGGTGGATAGAGTATCCTACATTGTACGTTTTTCCCTTTCAGCACCTTAGGTATATCATGCCACTCCCTTCTTGCCTGCAAAGTTTCTGCAGAGAAATCAGCTGGTAGCCTTCTGGGTATTCCCTTGTATGTTACTCTTTGTTTTTCTCTTGCTGCCTTTAGAATTCTCGCTTTAACTTTTGCCATTTTAATTATGATGTCTTGGTGTGGGTCTCTTTGGGTTCGTCTTGTTTGGGACTCTCCGTGATTCCTATACCTGGATATTTGTTTCCTTCTTCAGGTTTGGGAAGTTTTCAACCATAATTTCACCAAATACATTTTTGACCTCTCTCTCTCCGCTCCTTCTGGGACCGCTAGAATGTGAATATTAGTATGCTTCATGTTGTCCCAGAGATCCCTTAAACTGGTCTCATTTTTTAAAGATTTTTTTTTGTTCTGATTGGGTAGTTTCCATTATTCTGTTTTCCAGATCAAATGTGTGTTCTTCTGTATCACTTGATCTGATGTTAATTCCTTCTAGTGTGTTTTTCATTTCACTTACTGTATTCTTCAGCTTTGACTTGGCTCCTTTTTATATTTTCTAGTTCCTTGTAAAAATCTTCACTGTGTTTGTCTGTTTTCCCTAGTTCAGTTAGCACTCTTATTACTAATGCTTTGAACACTTTATCTAGTAAATTATTTATCTGTTTCATTAGTTGTTTTTTTCAGGTTTTTTCCCTGTTTTTTTTGTTTGGAACAAATTCATCTGTCTTCTTATTTTGCTTAACTTTATGAAATTAGGTGAAAAAGTTACCTATCCCAGTCTTGAAGGGGTATCCTTGTGTGGGAGCATCACTATGCAGTCTGTGTGTGCCCAGTGCCTTTGGTGGGAGAACTGGATCTAAAGTAAGCACAGGTCATGTCTTTCCCCAGGGTGTGCTGGCAGCTATCACCTTGGTGGGAGGTGGGGCTGGAGGTGGAGGGGCTAGAGCTAGAGCCAGAGCCAGGTGTGAGCCAGGGCTTCTCCTATTCTCAGTGGCTGTCACTGCCCTACTGAGAGTGGTGTCTGGTCCCAGGATACGGGAGCAGAAGCCGAGGTTTCGGTCTGAACTGGTTCTGTTTCCTCTAAGTATGCTTTTTACCCTGCTCCCAGCAGTGGCACCTTTGCCCCAGAGGGGGTGGTGCTGGAGCAAGAGGGGCTGGAGTGGGTGCTTGGCATGGGCTGGGGCACACTCTGGGGCAGTCCTGGCATGCCAGTCAGAGCTCCAGACCACTCCTGATCTGTTGCTTCTACGAATGCCAGTAATGGCTGCCCTTGCCCCAACTGAATGCCATGCCAGGTCTGAGCTGGCTTCGTCCCCACCCCCCCCACCCCAAACTGTGCACTCTTCTTGGCACCGGCAGCCTTCTCCCTAGCGTGGAGCTGTGCCAGAGCCAGGGAATCAGTGCAACTGCTTGACATGGGCTGGGGTGTGCACTGGGCTGGGGCATTTGCAGGAAACCGGCCAGAGTCCCAGGCTGTTTCAGTCAGCTTCCTGCACCTTGTTCCCTGGAGTAAGCAAGCATGTGCTTGTTTTCATGAGTGGAATCTAGGTTTCTAACAGCTGTTCTCTAAGTCCTACTGGTTTTCAAACCAGCTAAGGGGATTCATCTTCCTGGTGTCAGGCCCTAGGGCTGTGGTGCCGAATAATGTGGTTTGAACCACTCACCTGTGCACCCTTATTTTTGGCTGCGTTGGGTCTCCGTTGCTGCGCACGGGCTTTCTCTAGTTGCGGTTTGAGCCACTCACCTGTGCACCCTTATCTTTGGCTGCGTTGGGTCTTCGTTTCTGTGTGCGGGCTTTCCCTAGTTGCGGTGAGCGGGGGCTACTCTTCGTTGTGGTGCGTGGGCTTCTCATTGCGGTGGCTTCTCTTGTTGCAGAGCACGGGCTCTAGGTACACGGGCTTTAGTTGTTGTGGCACATGGGCTCAGCAGTTGTGGCATGTGGGCTTAGCTGCTCTGCGGCATGTGGGCTCTTCCCGGACCAGGGCTCGATCCCGTGTCCCCTGCACTGGCAGGCGGGTTCTTAACCACCGCGCCGCCAGGGAAGCCCTGTCTGCCCTTTTTGAGCAATTTTGCTTTTAGTCATTTATCGTTAGATTGCACTTCTGAAATGTTCATAATTTGGTTTCGAATAGGGGAAAATTGGGCTCGATCTACATTTATTCTAAAATATCCCAACAGTATGTATTTGGTTCAGTAAATTGTGGTTTTATCCAGACTGTGAAATATCAGGGAGCTGCTTACATTGATGGTGTGAATGTTTATTGACAATATAGCAAATGGGAAAACAAGTCATGGAGTCATATGTTAAGTATGAGCTCCATTTTTTTCCTGGTTGTTAATAAATACTGATTTTTTAAAAGTCTACAAGTATTACACCACAGTATCAATAGGAGTTCCTCTTGGTAATGAATAGTGAGGGTGTCTGTGGCAGGGAATCAGCTTCCATGTGGTCCTTCAGGTGATGCCACCCAGATGGTGCCAGCATCCTGAAACCCAAGGAGGATTGTGTAATCCCTCTCTTCTTTGTCCCCTCCTAGGGGCACAAGTCCTGACCTGATTGCTTCTCTTCCTACCCATATTCCATGTGGGTTTTTCTTTACACCCTTGGTTGTATAAGAGTCTTTCTGCTAGTCTCCAGTTTGTTGTCAGTGGGAATTGCTCCACATTGTAGATGTATTTTTGATATGTTCGTTGGGGGGGAGGTGAGCTCAGCGTCCTCCTACTCTGCCACCTTGACCTTCTCCTTGGTGCCATACTGTTTTGATTACTGTGGTTGTGCAGTATAGGTTTTGCAGTATAGTTTGAAATCAGGGAGCATGATGCTTCAGCTTTTTTCTTCCTTTCTCAAGATTGCTTTGGCTATTCATGGTCTTTTGAGCTTCCATACAAATTTTAGGATTGTTCGTTCTGTTTCTGTGAAAAGTGCTATTGGAATTTTGATAGGGATTGTGTTAAATCTGTAGATTTCTTTGGGTAGTATGGACATTTTAACAGTATTAATTCTACCAATCCATGAGCACAGAATATCCTTCCATTTATTTGTGTTATCTTCAGGGTTTTTTCCATTAATGTCTTATAGTTTTCAGTGTGCAGGTCTCTCACCTCCTTGGTTAAATTTATTCTTAGGAATTTTTTACTTTTTGATGCAATTGTAAATGGGATTGTTTTCTTAATTTTTTTCCTGATAGTTCATTATTAGTGTATAGAAATGTAACAGATTTTCGTATATATATATATTTTTGTGGGGGGTGCATGCCACATTACTGGTCTGCCATGGAATTCCCTGTATATTGATTTTGTATCCTGCAGCCTTACTGAATTTATTAGTTCGAATAGTTTTTTGGTGGATTCTTTAGGGTTTTCTTTATATAAAATCATGTCATCTGCATATAGTGACAGTTTTACTTCTTCCTTTCCAATTTGGATGCTTTTTATTTTTATTGCCTGACTGCTCTGACTAGGACTTCCAATACTAGGTTGAATGAAAGTGGCGAGAGTGGGCATCTTTGCCTTGTGTTTGATCTTAGAGGAAAAGCTTTCAGCTTTTCACCATTGAGTATGATTTTATCTGTGGACTTGTCATATATGGCCTTTATTATGTTGAGGTGGTGTGTTCCCTCTATACCCAGTTTGTTGAGAGTTTTTATGAGTGGATGTTGAATTTTTTTTTTTTTTTTTTTTCCGGTACGCGGGCCTCTCACTGTTGTGGCCTCTCCCGTTGCAGAGCACAGGCTCCGGATGCGCAGGCTCAGCGGCCATGGCTCACGGGCCCAGCCGCTCCGCGGCATGTGGGATCTTCCCAGACCGGGGCACGAACCCGTGTCCCCTGCATCGGCAGGCGGACGCTCAACCACTGTGCCACCAGGGAAGCCCGATGTTGAATTTTTTCAAATGCTTTTTCTGCATCTGTTGAGTTGGTCATGTGATTTTTATCCTTTTTGTTAATTGTGTATATCGCATTGATTACTTTGTGGGTGTTGAACCATCCTTGCATCCCTGACACTGGCATCTTGTGCATTCCCTGTTGTAACCTAACAGATATCACCATTATGCACCCATTTGGTCAAGGCAGAAACTGAGTCATCATAGATGCTTCCCTCCTCTCCTTTCAGTCATTTATTACTGTGCCTTCAGCATCTTTCTTTTTGTCCTCCTGGATACTGCCTGGGTTTAAGCATCATATCCTATCATGATTGGCAGAATAATCTCCTAAACTGGTCTCCCCACTTCCAGACTTTCTTGTCATGTTTGTCCTCGTGTTGGCTGCAGAGAGCTCTGCAGCCAGATCTGATGCTTTACTCCCCTGCTGAAAACCCATGGCTCTCCATTGCACTGTGCCCCCTGCTTCCTTTCCAGGCCCATCTGCCATGCACTCTGTGCCCCTGTGTTATCACAGTGGTTGCTGCTCCTCACCCCAGGCTTCCCTGCACTCACCTACCTCCTGGTCTGTCCTTTGACAGCTCTGGGAAGCTGCCTCTTCTCTCTCCCTCTCTCTCCATCTGTTGTGGATGTTCCCCCATCTGCCTCTAGCATGCTGCTTAGTGACCAGGGTGGTAGAGAATGGTTGTGTTTGGGTTTGGGTTTGAATTCCAGCTCTGCTACTTCATAGCTTTCTGAGTTGTTATTCTCTAGGCCTGTTTTCTACGTGGGTCAGGTGAATGGACAATGCTCCTTTGCAGTGTGGAGAATATAGAGTTTTCACCTTACCTCCTCAGGTTACTTATATGAACATCAGGAATCAGCTCAGCATTTACCTCTTTTATGTTTTAATAGTACTGGCTAGTGAGTGTCTAATTTGTGCAAACTATTTTCCTAAGTATTTTGCATGTCATTTAATCCTCACGAGATCTGCCATTTTCCAGAAGTGTAGACAGAGGCTGAAGTGTCAGTGCTCCCGCCACTGGTAAATGATGGAGGTGGGATCCTGAACCTAGAGTCTGGCCTGAGAAGCCTGTTCTCTTAACTGCTGCCTCTATCTTATCAGCTTGTTAATTTACTCATAGCAGTTTTAACCGTTCGTTGCATAAATAAGCAGTTAGGTGACATGTGAAATGTCTGGCTTGCTGCCTGGCACGGAGGGGTTCAGAAAATGTGGCATGAACAGCTCTTATTCCCTGGCAGCCTCGAGGACGTACGGGCCCTCAAAGGGAAGTGCTTTCTTCTGGATTCCTTGCTGCCGGAGTTGCTTGTGTTTCCTGCCCGAACAGATCTGCATGAACATCCACTGTACCAAGCTGGTCACCTCATCCTACAAGACAAGGTAGGGTGGATGGGTGGAAAAGGGAGGAGCGGGAGGGGAGTGATCAGCCTGGGGTCCCTTTCAGCCAGCCCCTGTGCTGTGTGCCGCCAGGCGAGCTGTCTCCCGGCCATGCTGCTGGCTCCACCTCCAGGTTCCCATGTCATCGATGCATGCGCTGCCCCAGGCAATAAGACCAGTCACTTGGCTGCCCTTCTGAAGAACCAAGGGTGAGTGCCATGGTCAGACAGAGGAGTGGGGTGGGGGGTCTGATCCTATATTTTATAAGAAGAAATAAGGAACTCAACTCCAGTAGGTCATGAAGGCTGAAAGGAGGCCTTCCCTTTAAATATTTCCTCGTGGACCTAGGGCAGTTCCCTAAGCTTCCCAGTGGGTTACACGTGTGAGATGTGAATCCCTTAGCCCTTGGGGCAGAGGGCCCTGGGCAGTTATTTCTAACCACGGACCTTTACTTTTTTTAACTTTGTTTTAAACTTCACATGACTCACTTTAATTTTTTATTTTTGGCTGTGTCGTGTCTTAGTTGTGGCACACAGGGTCTTGGTTGAGGCGTGCAGGATCTTTCATTGCGGCGCGGGTTCTGTAGTTTGAGGCACGTGGGCTCTCATTGAGGTGCGCGAGCTCGGTCATTGTGGTGCACAGGCTGAGTTGCCCCGCAGCATGTGCGACCTTAGTTCCCTGACCAGGGATCGAACCCACGTCCCCTGCATCGGAAGGTAGAATCTTTACCACTGGACCACCAGGGAAGTCCCCCACTGACCCTTTTTAAATATTGAGAATTTAAAGACATTTAAGTGTGATTTTCTGTGTGTCCTGACTTCAAGTACGTGTGTTACGTAAATTCTCAGTTCACCTCAACTCTGCCCTCCTCCCTAGGAAGATCTTTGCCTTTGACCTGGATGCCAAGCGGCTGGCTTCTACGGCTACGCTGCTGGCCCGGGCCGGGGTTTCTTGCTGTGAGCTGGCTGAGCAGGACTTCCTGGAGGTCTCGCCCTCAGACCAGCGTTATCGTCAGGTCCAGTACATCTTGCTGGATCCTTCTTGTAGTGGCTCTGGTGAGATGGGGGAAAACGCGGCCAAGGGCCCCACAGATCCAGAGCAGCCTTAGAGCGGGGATGGGGGTGTGTGTGGCGGAGGTCGTTCGTTTTGGCCTCGGGTTTAGTTCTGGCTCAGGTTATCCTGTGAATGGTCAGATGTGCTCATCTGTATGTGGGGATTTCATACGAAATCAGGCAGCGTGTGGTGAAAGCACTCTTCCCTAGGGATGCTGACCAGACAGCTGGAGGAGCCCGGGACCGGCGTACCGAGCCAGGAGCGCCTGCGAGCACTGGCTGCCTTCCAGCAGCGGGCGCTGAGCCACGCACTCACGTTCCCCGCCCTGCGGCGCCTCGTCTACTCCACGTGCTCCCTCTACCAGGAGGAGAACGAAGACGTGGTGCGAGCCGCCCTGCAGCAGAGCCCAGCAGCCTTCAGGTAGTGGGTGTCCACCAGGGTCTTGGGGCGAGGGCCGCCCTCTTACTTAGAAGCCCGTTCCATTTCCTCTCTGCAGGCTGGCTCCTGTCCTCCCCTCCTGGCCGCACCGAGGCCTTGGCACTTTTCCAGGTGCTGAGCACTGCCTCCGGGCTTCCCCTGAGACCACGCTCACTGGCGGCTTCTTCACTGCTGTACTTGAACGGGTAGAGGTGCCAAGGTGGGTGAGCAGGGGGCCTGCTTGGAAGACGCTGGAGGATTGGGGCACATCTAACTCACTCTTCTTTTCTTCCAGCTCCGTCTCACAGGCTGAAGCATCAGCCCCAGAAGTTACACCCAACCCAGCTCCAAAGAGAAAGAGGCGGCGGCGAAAAGCAACAGCTGCCCCCAGCTCACAGCCTGGCATGTAGCAGGTGCTCGGAGCCTTGACCCCTCAGGCCCTCCTCTCAAGCTGAGTCTTGGGCCCTCAGCCCCAGGCCGCAGTTTTGTTTGCAAAGGCTCTTTTTATGGCTGGAGGAGGAAAACCGGTAACCGCGTTTCTCCAGCTGGAAAGAGCGGATATCCCTGTGCTGTGGGTCCCTTCCCTGGGCTCTGTTCTTGCTGGTGAGATGCACTGCTTCCCACATAAATAAAAGGCAGGACATGGTCTACGATAGATCACAGTTTTTTTTAATGACATAAGCGAGGAGAACAATCTCACGTTCATACTAAAAATTCCAACTAGACTCACAGGAATTCAGTCTGTATTTGTAATGGAAAGTCCCAGCCTCCCGTCCCTGTCCAGTGCACGTACATGTCCACACCCGCACTCACGCGCTCACACTCAGGCTGCGCCAGGACGCCCGCTTCAGGGGGCTCCTGGATCAACTGTCCTGCCTGTGGAACTGAGGTAAACTAGCTGTAGCTGCGAGTACTAAGCTGAGAGGGGCTACCTTATGTAAGGTATGGGCAGAAGCTTGATTTCTAGACCCGCGCCCCACCCCCCCCTCCGATCCTAGCAGGTGTCTGAGGCTCGGGTCCCTCCTCAGCTCCACACACAACAGTTAAGTACAACAGAGCTCTCCTTGGGGCTGGGGAGGCACAGTCCCCTGCCACACAACAGTCAGTCACGCTCATTCACCACGGGGAGGGGGACTAGTTACATCTACATCACATTATTTATAAAATAAGAATTACATTTTGTGTTTCCAGAAGGAGCTCTAGTCCCTCAGGAAAGCTGCCTGGGACAGCATTTGAGCCTCTTCTTCACACAGGTATAACTTAACTATACAGCTAAACTTCTAGTCAATAGCATTTATACTTAACCACCTCAATGAACCAAGCTTGAAGGAATTTAAAAGGCAATTTAGCTTAAATACAAAAATAAATTTTTATTTTGTTAAAAAATGTTTAAATATTTTTCCTTTTAATTTAGACACACGCATTCATACTTCTCCCAAAGAGGATGGGCATGGCAGCAAGGTTTTTGGGCCTGGGGTATGTGGTTTTGGAACCAAGGAAGAAGGAAGGAAGGGGTGGAGGAAGTAAGATACAATTTTAAAATGTGGTTAATTTAGGTTTTCTAACAGATACTACAAGTGATCTAGCCTACGGTGAAGTTAGGCAGGTGGGAAAGAAACAGCAGAGGGAAGAGGCCTTTGCTTCCCCTCAGACCCATCCTCCTTGGGCTGCCAGCCCTTAAAGTCAAAACACCATTTGAAAATTCAGGACTCGGCACTTGTAGCCATAAGTGGTGCTACTTTCCACATTCAATTAGCGAGGCCCCAGGAACTTGAGAAACAGTTAAGTCCGGCACTACCAACATGCCGCCACTCATACAATTCAGTTCTTCCTCCAAACTCGATTCAAAGAGCAATGGACTTGAGCATCAGACAAAATAACACAGGACAAGGCTTTAGACATACGATCCCGGAGAGGCAGACGAGCCCAATGAGGCCAATGGGGACGGTGGGCGAGGAGGCAGCTGAAAGCAGCGGGGGCGTCCTGCCTGCTCCAGGAGCTTCCCTTTCCTGGGGAAGGTATCACTCCTGGGTCTGCCAGGCTAACAGTCTTGAGCCACCAGGCTTTTAGGGGCCAAACTGGCAGAGAGGGTCGGGGATGAAACAGCGGCTCGCACTTGGCAGGAGGAAGTGGAACAGCAGGAGCAGCACCCGCTGGGGTCTCCAAAGGCAAAGCTAGAGTCAGGATCATTTTAAATGGAATCGATCCTGCAAGGAACCAGTAAGGGATGAAGCAGCGAGAAATGGGGAAACAGAGTCCCCTAATGGGACCAGAGGGGGAGAACCACTTTTTATAGCCAAGCCAAGCAAGGTAAAGTTTTAGGGATAATCCATCCCCCAATCCCATCAAGTGCATATCAGAGATGCAAGTGGGTGAGGGCTCTACCTGCTGCCCTCCGGCAAAGATGGCTCTCAGGGAAAAGGCGGGAAGGGAGGCCGCCTGACCAAGCTCATACACTAAACGAGAGTCAGGGAAGGCAGTGGACAATATGTACAGATGTTTCTTTAGTTCTCTCCAGCCTCACCAGTGGAACTGTTCAAGTAAGGTAGTAATAGGCTTCTGCCCCGCCACATCCTGCCTCCCCCTCCTCCCTCGAGAGGCCCGAGGCTTCTGCTTCCTGGAAGAGGGAAACAGCCCCTGGGGCTGCCATCACCTCCCTGGTGGCCGAAGCCAGAGGTCTGGGGCAGGTCTGCGTTATGGAACTGGAAGGGTCAGAGGCTCTTCCTAGCAGGTGCTGAGGTCCAGATTTGGGCAAGGGAGGCGGGGGTGTGGGGGGCAGGGGCAAAGGCTATTTCTTGCGGGTGTGCTGCCTTCGGGCCTGCAGTCGCTGTCGAGCCCCTGGGGTCTTGGATCCCGCACCAATGGAAAAGGAGGGGGCCGCCGATCCTGGAAAGATTCAACAAGATCTCATCAGGGTAGCTGCTACCTGAGAGCAGTCTCTAAAGAACACCGGATGCTGGGAGAAAGCCTCGCCAAGCTCTAGCAATTCTTCCGGGGGAGGGCTTCTTAAAAAGGCAAAATCCCAAGACCACAGAGAGGCTGGGAGCAAGGCCCAGAAAGGCATTTTTACCTGGCGTCCCAGCAGTCTGGCTCCTTCTCATCTCTGCTGCCCAACTCCAAACCTGGCTTGTGCTGGACTCCCAGATGAGCCTCGGAGAGCCGGAGCTGCCAGCCCACCCCACCCCATCTTCAGAGAGGAGATACGCAGGTCACACTGGCAACAAGGAGACTGGCCGCTTACCGAAAGGTCCAACTCCGACAAAGCCTTGGGCGGGTGTTGAGGATGCCCCAAAGGAGAGGCTGCTGCCTGATGCGCCCACCCCAGGAGCAGGGGTGTTCTGACCAAAGGCGGGTGTGGAGGTGCCTAGGATGAAGAGACAGCAGAGAACTGTAGAGACCAGGCCGGTGAGCAGAGGGCCTCAAAGCAGAGGGTTATAAGCCTAGTGGGGAGGTCTGCTCCCGGCAGGGCCTTCCCCGCAGGGCCCCTTAGCTCCCATTCAGCCCGCTGGAAGGAGGCCTTAACACGCGTTGCCCCAGGTGGGCCTCCCAGCCTGCTAACAGCTGTGCCGCGGTGGAGACAAGCCCCTCAGGTTGCCTTCTGACCACCTACGGCGTAGGGCCTCCGCATTCCCTTGGCCACCAGACACAGCAGCAGATGACCGTCAGTGGACCGCCACCTGTAGCCTGACCTGGTTACCTCCCTTCCACCAGGACTAGAAGCGTTATGCCTCTTCTCCTTGTTCACTGGCCTCCTCCCCTCCACCCGGTGGGTCCCCTGATCTCCCCCCGGGGCCCACTGGGACTCAGCCACCAGAAAACGCCCCGCCCTCACTGAGTGCTGCCATCCGCACCAGTCCCGCGGGGAAGGCCGCCTGCTCTCCCAGCTCTTCCTCCTCCCGGGGTGGGGGTGGGGGGCCGGGCTGGGGCGGGCGTCTTTCTGGCTTCCTGGGGCCCGGCCTGGTCCCCGTCTCTCCCTCCACTCCCACCTCCCCTGCAGGCACTGCACTGGCTCCCCGCTCGCCACCGCAGCAACTCCGGCTCCTGCTTTTCCTCAGCCTCAGAGAACCTCCGGGCCACCGCCCCTGCTGCTTTACTTGGTGAGTTGCAACAGGCGGGCCTTGCTGGCTACCACTTATTTTAGGTCTGTATCTCGTAACTGAACGGTGCTGGGGAAAAAGAACGGTGCCGACTGGCCTCACTGTAACTTCACAAGCACGCTTTTCCAGACTCAAAGCTGCCTGCGATCCCATCCCATCTTCTCCCCAGCTCCAAAGCGACCACTTTCAACAGGCCCTGCGGTGCCCTCACACACACCCCCCAGCCACAGCCCAAGCTCTTCTTGTCAGTCTCGGAGGTTAGATTTGTTACTTCCTCAGAAAGGCATCCCTCCACAGTCATTAATCACATACTTTTATCAAGACATTTATTGCTACCTGACACACTATTTACACATTTAACACCTGTTTCTTCACTACCACAACGTAAAGCTCCCCAAGAGCAGACGCCGCACAGCAGACCAAGTCAACTCCTGACCTTACCTCCAAACACAGGTTTGCTGTCCGGCGTGCTGGCCACGTTGAAGGCAAAGGGTGTGCTCTGGCTGGGCGCGCCCAAGCTGTTCTGACTCAAGCCTCCCCCGAAAGGGGTCGTGCTGCCAGTGGTCCCACTTTGTCCTGCTCCAAAGCCGAACGCTCCAGAGGCAGAGCTGGAGCCTGGGGTGGCCGCACTGATCCCAAAGCCCCCACCGCCGGCTGGGGCTGCCGGTCCCCCAAATGTGAAGGGCGATGGTGTCGTGCTGCCGAACACCGAGCTACTGGTCCCACTGCTGGCGGTCTGGGTTGTAGCTCCAAAGCCAGAGGTGGTGGCTGCACCGAAGGAGAAGGCAGCTGTGGTGCCACCAAAGGCTGGCTGGGTGCTGACAGGGGTGCCAAAGGCAGAGGCCGTGGCCTTCAGACCACTGAAGGCCGACTGCGCGGTGCCACCAAAGGCTGGCTGGGCCGGGGCTGGCGCTGGAGCCGCAGTCGGGGCCGGGGCTGCAGAGTTTCCAAAAGTGAAAGAGCTGCCGAAGCTGGGGACAAGGGCCGACTTGGCAGCCCCCTGCTGCTGCCCATCCGCAGCCCCGAAGGTGGGCTGGGGGTTGGCTCCTGGGTAGGACGAGGGAGGTGGCTTGGCGCTCGAGCCGAAGGGAATGTTGAACGCTGGGGCGGTGGCGCTACTGAACGTCAGCGTGGGCTGGCTGCTGCTGACTGGGGCTGAGGCGGTGAGGGTGCTGCCAAAGCCACTAAAGCTGGCTGTGCTGCTGCTGCTGCTGGGGGCGGTGTGGGCGGCACTGGGAAGGGATTGGCCAAAGGTGGCGACTGCTGTGGAAGCGGGCATGGCGGGAGGCTTGCCAAATTGGAATATGGGGCCCACGGCTGGGGTGAAGCTGGCACCGGAAGCAGGGGGAGTCCCAAAGAGGAAGGGCTGGGAGGCGGAAGCGGTGGTGCTAGTCACGCTGCTCGGGGTGCTGGCTGCGGTGCGCACACCGAAGCTGAACGCGGGCTTCGGAGCAGAGTCTGCGGAGGCGCTGGCTGTGGTCATGGACACCACTGCAGAGGTGGCGCCAGCCTGGCCGCTGAAGAGAGGGGCGCTCGTGGTAGTGGCTGGAGTAGCCGTTTGCTTGAGGGAGAAGGGAGTTAACATGGGCACAGATGCAGGTGGCCCCATGTTGCTAAAGATAGGCTTGAAAGTGAGGGGTGGGCTGCTAGTCGTCATGGGGACGGCTGAGCTGGAAGATGCCGTGGCTGTGACCTTGGAAGGGCTAGAGGGCAAGGGGCCCTCATTCTCGCTTTTAGGTGGGACCACAAAAATGGGCTTGAACATGGGAGATGCTGAAGACACAGCAGGGGCCGCAGAGGCAGGAGGGTTAACAGGTGGGGTGCTCAACATTCCAAACAGAATACTCTGCTTGGGGCTGGGAGATGGGGCGGATGGAGCTTGGGATTTGGCAGATGTCTCAGCCTGAGGGTCCGGAGGTGACTTGGCGTCAGTGACTGGTCCTGGGGAAGAAGCAGGGGTCAGTCCCAAGAAAGTGGTGGTAGATTTGGAGTCTTCGGAGGTGCCTGGAAGGGGTGCTGACTCTGAAGAGCCCAGAGGGGCCAGAGGGCTGGGTGTCTTTGGAGGCGAATGGGCCACAGTGGTTGCCACGCCAGCAGATTCTGGGAAGAAGAGCAGAGAAAGTGAATTTGGAATATCTCAAACATGACGCAGTGTTCAATGCCTAGCACAGTGCTAGGGATTCAACAGTCAACAATTATGACTAAATCTATACCACAGGCCTTTAAACTGTTCACTCCTGAAAGTCAAAGAAGTATTCATAATTTCTACCCTTCACAGGTCATAAGAAAAACAGAAGAGGATAAAACTTGGCCCAGTTGGGGGTTAAATGTGTAGAAACTAAGAAAAATCCAATTACCTGAACTCAAGTCCAATTAATTATGTAGATATACCTTATTCATCTAACAAAGATGTACTATATTACATTCACCCACCAGGCGCTAAGTACAGAGCATATGACCATGAATGAGACGGTCTCTGCCCATGAGCCCTGGGAGGGGCTGAATACCTAATATATTCTACACTATGATGAAGTGCAGTAGAGGAGTGTGTATATATGCAGTGCCAAGAAGGCAAGGGGCTGGAACAGCCAGCAGGTCCTTGGAAGCCTATTACCTTGTGCCTGCCGTCTAGCAAGCATGTGACAAGACACCTTAACCATGTGACCGTTTATACTTCAGGGACACCTCATGAGGTGAGCACTGTTCTTATTTTACAGATGAAAACAACAAGGCTCAGAGCAGCTAAGGGACTGGGTTTCAAATCAAGAGCTATTTGACTACCAAAGCTAAGCTGCCCTCCCCAGCTTCAAGTGTCGCAGCCCTTCCCTAAAATGTCCTGATTACAGATTTCTAAGGCTCTTAAGCCTGCACCAGCTCAGGTTTGGGAAGTCAGAATAGGTTCAACCTTTACAGCAATTTCCAGCAACTGATGGGCATGGTGCTTTTACTTCCATCTAAACAAAGGCTGATGTCATTACGTGCTCTAAAGTAAGCTCTCCCACTCACCAGGGAGGGATGGTAGGCCTGGGGAATTCTGCATCTTCTTCAAGCTCTCCAACAGTGGGTTAGTGCTTGGGGCTGGGAGGGAGGATGGGGATGAAGCAGTCCCAGCAGCAGGCAGGGTAAAAGTGAAAGAAGACTGACTGGTAGGTGGGTTCTCAGTGACAGAGTTTGAGGCAGCATCTAGGGAAGAAAGAAAAGATGCCATTGTCCTCCCTTGTTTGGGAATTCTTTCCAGTGGCATATCACGGAGCACGGGGAGTTCAGGGCCTCAGGACGACTCATTTAGAAAGGCTTCCCTTCAGTCTCAAGGCTCACTGTTCTCCAGATTCCACTGAGGACCCAAATGGACTTCCTAGATGAGACAGACCAAAATAAAACCAAAGGAAACAAACCCTCTCGGGGTGTGAAACTGATCTACATTCCTTACCAGTCTTATCCTCCAAGACCTTGTTAAACCACTGTAAAGAAGCTTTCTTTTCCAAGTCTAAGTCTTCAGCAGTGATTGAATAACCAAGCTGGGGAGGTGGAGGCTACCAAAGAGAAAAAGAAGTTGTCAATCAGGAGAAACTGGAAGAATCCTATATTTAGCCTTCCTAAGACAGAGTTAAGTGGGGGTGGGCAGAGGTAGATGGACAAGACCATACCAAGGTCAGCTGGTCCCCTCGCCTGGAGGGCAGCAACTGAACCTTCCGTTTACGCCGCCCAGAGCTGCCAGGTGTTGATGGGGAATTCCACGGGTTCTGTTTCTTACATGTGGTTTTATCTGCAACTAAAAAAAAAGAAAGACTTGTTTTCTTCCTTCTCTCTGCCAGAAATGGATAGGTTTGTCTATCCCGTTTTTTTTTTTTTTTTGCGGTACGCGGGCCTCTCACTGTTCTGGCCTCTCCCGTTGCAGAGCACAGGCTCTGGACGCGCAGGCCCAGCGGCCATGGCTCACAGGCCCAGCTGCTCCATGGCATGTGGGATCCTCCCGGACCGGGGCACGAACCCGTGTCCCCTTCATCGGCAGGCGGACTCCCAACCACTGCGCCACCAGGGAAGCCCTATCCCGTTTTTTTAAATTTTCTTTTGTTTTGTTTTTTTTGCGGTACGCGGGCCTCTCACTGTTCTGGCCTCTCCCGTTGCAGAGCACAGGCTCTGGACGCGCAGGCCCAGCGGCCATGGCTCACAGGCCCAGCTGCTCCATGGCATGTGGGATCCTCCCGGACCGGGGCACGAACCCGTGTCCCCTGCATCGGCAGGTGGACTCTCAACCACTGTGCCACCAGGGGAGCCCTACTATCCCGTTTTTAACATTGAGTTTTCAATGGGTATCTCTGAAAGATTCGATCTTCCATGATTTTGGGCTCTTGGATGGTGGCTGAAAGATTATATAGTCAAGGGCTTCCCTGGTGGCGCAGTGGTTGGGAGTCCACCTGCCGATGCAGGGGACACGGGTTCGTGCCCCGGTCCGGGAGGATCCCACATGCCG
>NW_020173405.1:1736174-1800447 GCF_003031525.2 Neophocaena asiaeorientalis asiaeorientalis
TTATATAGTCAAGAGGATATAAAGGCAGAATTGCTCCAAATGCAGGTATACAACTGCTTGCTGGACAATAATTATCTGGATTGGTCACAGATACCTCAACCTAAGCTTATCTGTAGCCAACCTTTACCACACGTTATACTGTACCTGTCTGTGTCACCCTTCTCCCTTACCTGACTATAAATTTCTGAAGGACAGAAACTCCTGTCTCTGTATCTAACAGGCCGTCCACAAGGCAATGCTCAACACTTCCACCACCAAAAGCCACTCTAGTGCATTCATCAACTTACCCTTTTCTCCCTGGGACTCCTTGTCTGTTACCAATGGAGTTGAAGAACTAGAATGATGAGAAAGCTCCTCTTCTCTGTAGGAGGAAAAGGCAGAATTAAGTTTAAGGAAGACTTGCTGACAAAAAGTACTGGATAACTTCTTGTACCTGCTTACCTACCAACTGGTCTAGAACAACCATGATTTAAGACCTCAGTATGCCAGGAGAAAAAATAAAAGAAGTCAAAAGAAAATTCCAACAGAAAAGAATGGAGGCAGTTCATGGAAACCAAGGAGGAACCTTTGTCTTACAACAAGCACAAATCAGTGATCTTCAAAACCTTACTTACAACCCACCAAGTCCCTGAAAGTTCTAGTCACAGATCTGATCCCTAACAGAATGACATTCAACTTGACTGTAGGTACCTAGAAGGTCAGCTGGAGTCAAAAACATGGAAGTCTGCTGCCCGATGACATCGTTCGCTCTGTTCATTCTATTCTGTATGGCCTCTACTCTTGCACCCCTGTCACTCACGCTACAGTGTGAGGAAGAGAGCCAGAGGCCTCTACAGTTGGTACAAAAGAACTGTAAGAGATGAGAGCGATTCAGGCGGGTCCTTCCCTGTCCTCTAGATGTTAATTTCTTTGATCCTCCAAATCAGAGTTGCAGAAAGCCTAACAGCCGAGTAAACGTCCCTCTTTTCCTGACCGCTCAGTAATCCACGCAGCAAACAATAATGGAGTACCTTATTTTCTTCGCTGGCCGCTCTGGTGTCTGGGAGCGGGATGAGGCTGGGCTAGAGAAGGGAGATGAACCGGGTCCACTCCTCTTCCACAGCTAAAAGGCAAACACAAATAACGTGACTGACCCTAGCTGACAGTTTATCATCTGACCTTCAGTATAATGCCGTGGTTCTATTCATCACTGCGTATAAAATCTCCTTTTAGGTAACTAAAAAAATATTTCTTTGTGAAGGAAGGCTCCTGAAAAGAAAGCCAATTGCCAGTATTAACTACAGGAGAAAAAGCCTGAAAAACTAACGGAACGCTAACTAATAAATGTAGAAGGAATGAATGTACTTTTGGCGTATATTAAAAAGGGGACTGTCACATTCAGTAATGGTTTAGAGCTATGATGTGCATACACGTTTACTCTATATTGTCTGTGGAAATGATAAAAGTAAATTAAACTGTTCCAATGAAGATAAGCTAATAAACTAATTTAGTTTTGCTCTCATTAAATTTTCAGTTTTACTTTATTAACTTTATTTTTTAAAAATACGCGATCATGGGGCTTCCCTGGTGGCGCAGTGGTTGAGAGTCCGCCTGCCGATGCAGGGGACACGGGTTCGTGCCCCGGTCCGGGAGGATCCCACATGCCGCGGAGCAGCTGGGCCCATGGGCCATGGCCGCTGGGCCTGCACGTCCAGAGCCTGTGCTCTGCAACGGGAGGGGCCGCGGTGGTGAGAGGCCCGCGTACCGCAAAAAAAAAAAAAAAAAAAAATATAATATATATACACACACACACACATATATACGATCATGACATCTATGACTTTTGCAGCATCAGTGGTATTTATCGTTATAATTATCCATGCATCTGTCTCTTTACCAAGTGGAGTCCCCTGATAGCAAAGGTAGTCTGTTTTCATCTCTGCCTCCTTTGAAGGGGCCTAGCAGCAAAGTACTTGACAAAGAGCAAGCTCTCTGCAAATAGGTTCACTGTCTCTGGCCTATTTACAAAGATACTGAACTATCACCATAGGCAATTTTCCTATTGAGAAGCTTCTAGTGATTTCTTACTCAGTAAAATTGTATCATATAAGCACAGACAGGGAGGCAACAATACTTCATAAAAATTTTAAGAAGGTAAAGAGGGTTTTAAATCAAAGACAGGTGGTAAAGCAGTAGAGTAGTTCCATAAGACTAATGTCAGGAAACGGAGACTCAGAATAAGCTTGAGGAAAAAGCTGAAATCAGTAATAGTTTTCTAGTTATGCTCAGGTAAATAACGAGAAGGGACAGCCACCTGAAAAACAACAAGTGCTTAGGCCTCACACCTGTATTTTTAACGAAGTGCCAAAGGTGATTCTAACCTTTAGCCAGGGTGGAAGACAGCCTGGTTCAACAATTAGGAGGAAAATGTTCTATCTCTACTTCATAGACTATACACACATACAATCCAGGTGTCATAAAGAACTATTTAAAAAAACCAAATGAGCTCTTAAATAACTTGGGGTAGGGAAAAGACTTTCTATTCCAGAAACAAAGGAAAGAAAACTGACAGACTGTCATAGGACAACTAAGAACCTCTCTAAATAAAAATGTCTCCATGTGGGAAGGAGACTTTACTATATACTCTGTACCATCTGAATTTTCAACCACAGTAATGTTTCCATAAACTAGAAATAAAATGTATGTGGACAGGAAACAAAAACACTCCAAAATGAAATAAAAACATAACTAGAAACAAAATTAAAAGGTAGATATATTCAACTAAAGTGATAAGTTAATATCCTTAACATGTAAAAGTGAAAGTCTTGCAATTCCATATAAACATAATAAACATATCAAATGAAAAGTGGGCAAAGGCTATACCAAGGCAAGTCATAAAAAGAAACAGTCAATCTATGTATTCAGCAGTCAATTTAGTTCTGCACTCTAATTCCATTTTTGCCAAGTTCCTATTTCATAAGGTACTATCCTTTATACTTTACAAATACAAGCAAGGCCATTCCCATCATCAAGAAATTTACAATCTAGAAAAGAGATAGGATGGTACACAAATTGACTATAATAGACAAGAGACGAATGAAGTCTCTAAAAAGGAGTCCAAGAAGAGAGAGATTATGCAGAGTTCGGTTAGAAGAATAATAAAGGATGAAGGTGACATTTGTGATGGTCCTTCATAATCTGACAAAAACACCTGAAGAAAGACAAACTTTATAGGCTTGCAGTAGGATGGACACATGATTCCGGATGGAGAACAGCACAAGAAAAGGCAACAAAGCAGGAAGGAATTAGGTGCTCTTACAAGATAACAAATATGCTGCTTTGACTTAAATATAGGGTATATGTAAAGGAATAATAAGGGACAGGGTCAGAACTGCAAGCTAGGGTTTTGAGGTTTTGAAGGCCAGGGTTACTATTCCTACTTTGGAAAATGACAAGTCTTATATAAGACTTACGAAGATATCAATGTCACGCACAACAAGATCTAAGGACAGTTCACTTTCTCTAATTGGCACCAGTCTAATATTTGTAATGATTTTATAATATCAAAGTTAGAACTTCTAGTCTGGGTAGCTGTGGGTTGGGTATATACTACTGCTCCTCTGGAAAAATACAATTAAGTCAAATATCTCTACTACCACTTGCACCAAATAGAAGGGCTGTCATCTCTGTTGACTACTGGGGATGTTTACTGCTTCAGTACACATTTCTTTGAAAGAGAAGTTTCAACATAAAGAACTTTCATATTACTCTAATCTCCGCTTCCAAAGACTCCCTTACTTTCCTGATAATTTAAAATAACTCATGCCATGGACCATTTCAAAGATAATTATGATCAAAATTGAAAGTACACTATGCTTTCCGTTCTAGAACTTCTCCTTCTGACAGCATTATATATTCAAATATCACACACAAGCAGGGGACTGGTAACTACTTGCAATAACACATCCAGAAGCTATGAGTGTCAGTAAGTATATTACTTGCCGTAGTGACGTCACAGGCTCTACCGGGGTGAGGGTGCTTTAAAACAAAATCTGACCATGTTTCAGGCTATGGGTTTGTTTGTTTGTTTTTTAATGCATAAGCACCATTTATTTAGTTTTTATTGATATATAGTTGATTTATAATGTTTCAGGTGTATAGCAAAGTGATTCAGTTATACATACATATATGTGTGTGTATACATTCTTTTTCAGATTCTTTTCCATTATGAGTTATTACATATTGACTACGTTGTTTCAGACCAACCCTGCTGTGGAGGACAAACAAAAAATGCTGAAGAAAATATAAAATACATATGTTTGAAGGTGTGGTGGTATGGAGAGCTACCAAGGCAGTGAGACACTGTGGAGGTAAGACAGAGGAGAGGAGCCAGCAGGTGAGGAGCCTCAGGGCGACTGCTCCTTCCAAAAGTAAAAGCTGCAGTTGAGAGGCTGAGAAAAGCTTTTGGCAGCCCTGTAGGGCTGGGAAGACAAAAACCGGAATTCAGGGCTTTGCAAAGTAGAGGGGCCCTAATATACACCTTAGGCTTTTGGTTCGAATCCCAAAGGCTACATAGTAGGGTACAGGGCAAATCAGAAATAAACCAGCCCTCACAAGAACTGACAACCAACTCAGAATCATGTCAATTCCAACGGTACAGGGGTAATCTGTCCCAATCCTAGCTGCCTGCCAGAGGCAAAAGACAGACCTCTTTGGAGGAAGATACTATCATTCAGAGCTTCAAGTCATTGTCCCCCCACCCCTCCAATGTCTGACAGTAAAACAAAACAACAAAGAAGTATGTAAGAAGATAATATTCAAGGACTTCCCTGGTGGTGCAGTGGTTAAGAATCTGCCTGCCAATGCAGGGTACATGGGTGACAGCCCTGGCCCTGGTCCAGGAAGATACCACATGCCGTGGAGCAACTAAGCCTGTGCGCCACAACTACTGAGCCTGCGCTCTAGAGCCCGCAAGCCACAACTACTGAGCCTGCGTGCTACAACTACTGAAGCCCACATGCCTAGAGCCCGTGCTCCACAACAAGAAAAACCAACGCAATGAGAAGCCCGTGTACCAAAACGGAGTAGCCCCCGCTCACAGCAACTAGAGAAAGCCCGCGTGCAGTGACAAAGACCCAACCTAGCCAAAAATAAATAAATTTAAAAAATTAATTTCTAAAAAACTAAAAAGAAAAATCAATACTAGAATTAAAAAGAAAAAAACTGTTATTATTGTAGACAACGTGATGTACATACAAAAATCCTAAAGAATATACAGATGAATATTCAGAATTTAGCAAATTTTCTGAATACAAAAATCAGTTGTATTACTATATATCAGTAACAAATTTCTAATATGCTATTTATAATAGCATCAAAAACATGTACCTAGGAATAAATGTAATAAAAAATATGTAAAACCACTGCACAGGTAAGTTAAAGATGATGTAAATAACTGAAGACTACCCCATGTGCATGGACTGGAAGATTCAATATTGTAAATGTCAACTGTCTCCAAAATAACTGGTAGATTAAAGGCAATCCCAATCAATATCTTAGCAAAGTTTTTGGTATGGAAATTGACAAGATGATAAAATTATACAGAAATGCAAAGGGCCAAGATCCAAGACAATTCTGAAGAGGAATGAGAGAAATGAGAAAGTTGGATGACTTACTCTACTAGATATCAAAACTTAAAGACTGTGTGGCACGGGGCAGAAAAACAGACTAGTGCAACAAAACAGAATCTATCAACAGAAATGGATCTACAGATATACTGACACAAATTATGACAAAGGTGGTGCTGCAGAGCAATAGGAAAAGGATGGGCCTTTCAATAAACGTTGCTGAGTCAAACAGATATTTAGATGGAAAAAATACTAATTTTGATCCCTACCTTACATCACACATAAAAATCAATTTCAAGGGCTTCCCTGGTGGCGCAGTGGTTGAGAGTCCGCCTGCCGATGCAGGGGATGCGGGTTCGTGCCCTGGTCTGGGAAGATCCCACATGCCGCGGAGCGGCTGGGCCCGTGAGCCATGGCCGCTGAGCCTGCGCGTCCGGAGCCTGTGCTCCGCAACAGGAGAGGCCACAGCAGTGAGAGGCCCGTGTACCGCAAAAAAAAAAAAAAAAAAAAAAAAAAAAAAATCAATTTCAAGAGGATTATAGATCTAAATTTAAAAAGGAAAAATAATAAAGCTTCTAGAAAGTAGCATAAGACAATATCATCATGACCTTAGGCAGGCAAAGACTTCCTCAACAGTACACAAAATACACTAACCATAAGTGAAAAGGACGAAATGGTGAGCCACAGAGTAGGACACTTACTTGTTGCAACACATATAATTCACAGAGACCTTGTATATAGAATATATAAAGACCTTACAAAAATCAGTAAGGAAAAGACAGACAACCTAATAGAAAAGAGCCAAGAAACTTGAACAGGTCCTTCATAAAAAAGGACATACAAATGGCCAATGAACAGTTGATACCTCTATTTCATTATTAGAGAAATACAAATTAAGACCACAATGAAATACTACTTCACACTCACTGGAATGGGTAATTAAAAGAGACAGGCAACACCAAGTGTTAGTGAAGATGTATAAACACAGGAACAAAATCTCATACTGCGCTGGTAGGAGAATCGACGGAAACATCACCTTAAAAAGAATTATACAGGGAATAACCCTAGACCACTGGTGGCCCAGTGGTTAGGACTCTGCACTTCCAGTGCAGGAGGCACAGGTTCGATTCCTGGTCGGGAAACTAAGATCCCACAAACTGTGCAGTACAGGGGAAAAAAAAGACTTATACAAAGCAGCACTATTCACAACAGCCAAGACATGGAAACAACCTAAATGTCCATCAACAGATGAATGGATAAAGAAGATGTGGTACATATGTATACAATGGAATACTACTCAACCATAACAAAGAACGAAATAATGCCATTTGCAGCAACATGGATGCAACTAGAGATTATCATACCAAGTGAAGTCAGAAAGACAAATACCATATGATACCACTTACATGTGGAATCTAAAATATGACACAAATGAACCTACCTATGAAACAGAAACAGAATCACAAACAGAGAACAGACTGGTGGTTGCCAAGGGGGAGGAGGTTGGGGGAAGGATGGAGTGGGAGGTTGGGGTTAGCAGATGGAAGCTTTTATATACAGGATGAATAAACAACAAGATCCTACTGTATAGCACAGAGAACTATATTCAATATTCTATGATAAACCATAACAAAAAAGAATTTTTTAAAAAAAGGATGTATATTATGTATAATCATCACTTTGCTGTGTAGCAGTAATTAACACAACATTGTAAATCAACTATGCTTAAATTAAAAAAAAAAAACTTACATAAGAATGTCCATAGCAGCATTATGCATAACAGCTCCCAACGAGAAACTCAAATGTCCAATGGTAGAATGGATAAATTAATTGTGGTATATTCATATAATGGAACAGTATTCAGCAATGAAAATGAAAGACCTATGACCACATGCAACAACATGAATGAATCTCACAAGTAAAATGTTGAATGAAAGAAGCCAAACACAGAAGAAAGCATATTCTGTTTCCATTTATATAAAATTCAAAAACAGGGAAAACTATATATGATGCTAATATTGAGGAAGGAAGAAGGGAAGAAGTAGTGACTGTGAGTGGGTATGAGAGGGGCTTCTGCATGTTGAAAAGGATTTATTACTTGACCTGGGTGGTGGTTACACGGAGCTGTACATCTGTATTTGTTTTTCAGCACATTATACTCTAGTTTTAAAACAGCCGTTAGACAGATTACATGACATGGAATGCTATGCAATATATAATGACTAAAAAAGGTGTAGAAAAACCATATATGCTATGGTTCCATTTTGTTAAACAGACCAGAAATCTTGTGTATCATCTGTGTTTACATACAGAGTAGGAATGTTAACAATAGGTGCCTATGGGATGGACACTAAGATAGCCAGGACAGGGGAATTTTTACTTAACGGTTATTTATACTTAAAAAAAATTCTGAAACCAGGAAAGGTAATATTGTAGCACATGTTACAAATTCCAACAAGAATTCAGTAAAAAGTTTCCTTCCTATCCAATAGTTATTACAGTTTCTAACATATCCTGTCAACATTATTCTATGCACATCAAAAGATTAAAGAAACCAGCAGCATGAATAGAGGACACTATACACACAGTTCTGCACCATGCTTTTTAAATATAATATTTTGAGCTCGTTCATATCAGTGCCTATTAAAGCTGCCTTACTGTTTTTAACAGTTACACAGTATTTCAACTTATGGAAATAATGTAAGTCATTCAACCAGCCCCTTAAAAAGGTATGTTTACATTGTTTCCAAGCTTCTGCAAAAATAATGCTACAATCAACATCCTTGTATATGTCTTTGAGTATATGTGTAGGGTTAATTCCTAAAAGTAAACCTGCTGGATCAAAGGGCATGTGCATCTCTAATGCTAATAACAATGGCCACGCTGCCCTCTAGGGAACTGTACCAACTGATGCTCCCGCTTGTGAGACCTAAGTTTCCCCACCAGGGATCCAAACCAGGGCCCCCGGCAGTGAAAGCACCGAGTCCTAACCACTGGACCACCAGGGAATTCCGAGAAGCCTGCTTTTGCAAACGTTTATTTTTATGGTTTCTATTTTACATTTAAATCTTTAGTTCATTTGGAATATGTTTCTCTAGTACTGTATATGAAAAGCTGCTCAAACTCACTCATAAGAGACACAAATTAAATACTATTCCTCACCTATCACACTCATCTTTCATTTATATTACTGTAAGAGCCTTCTGGATTGATTAACTTATCTCAAAATTTTTCTCCCCTTGAAAATCTTCCTCCACACATGCTTTATTTTTTCCTAGCTACAATATATTGGGTACCCACTTATTAACAGGCACTGTAATGGGTACTTTTCAAACACTACCTTCAGTCTTTACAACAATGATTTAGAAATGAGACAAAGAGAGTTTAAGTGATTTACTTGCCCAAGGCCCCAGAGCTACTAGGTATCAGAGCCAAGACTGGAACCCACATCTGTCTGGTAGCAAAGCTTGCTCTGTTCCCTAGGCTATACTACATCCTCTTTCTAAAAAAGAATTACAACCACTTCTTTTTTTTTTTTTGCGGTACGCGGGCCTCTCACTGCTGTGGCCTCTCCTGTTGCAGAGCACAGGCTCTGGACGCGCAGGCTCAGCGGCCATGGCTCACGGGCCCAGCCGCTCCGCGGCATGTGGGATCTTCCCGGACCAGGGCACGAACCCGTGTCCCCTGCATCGGCAGGTGGACGCTCAACCACTGCGCCACCAGGGAAGCCCCAACCACTTCATATTTTTAAAACTTTCATTAAATTCTCAATGCCTATGGGATAAATTTCTTTTATGATCCAATGCAATCTGGAGTCAATCTACCTTTTGATTAAATTAATATCATTTACTGAATTATTCGTCCTTTGCCCATTTGTCTTGTATCAGGTTTCCACATATGATTGCTTTACTTTTTGGGCTTTCTATTCTGTTCCACTGGTCTATAGTTATCACTCAAGGGTTTGTATCTTCTGTTAGTGGTAATCCCAATATCTGACAGACAGAAGATATCTACAGATAACCAGGTAGTAACTACCAGGTAGTAAACACTGGCTGATCGATTAATTAATGCTAGGAACCCATTTCTCCCACAGCGCAAGACAAATGTACCTGAGAGAGACCTCGAGTAGAACTGTAAGAACTGGCAATGGCATTGCGGCTGGAGCTAGGGATGCCACCTGTGTATGTGCTTGTCAAGGAGCTCATAGAAGAGGTGCGCGATCTCTTATTGGAGTGATCGTCTGAGCTCTGGGAATTGAGACCTCTCTTCAGAGACCCAGGCCTAATAAAAAGGGGAAAATATAGTTAGATGTATTATTAAAGACATTCTTTTAAGGCTTTGTCCACGGACACAAAATCTTCCTTAAAAAAAAAAAAAAACTTAATAAAAGAGCATAATGCTGTTAATTTTATTATTAACAGTTTGGCTAAATATATCTGACAGTCAAGAAGAGAAAGCCAAATATTTTAAATCAAATATATGAGTGCACTGATATAATATTCTAGAAAATGCGCACTAATCTACAGTGACAGGAAACAGGTCAGCAGATACCTGGAGATGCGGACAGGATGGAGGGAGGCATTACTCAGGGGCGTGGGGAAACTTTTGGAGGTGATGTTTACATTCATTATCTTGACTGCAGTGATGGTTTCCAAGGTGTATGCAAGTCAAAACTTATCAACTTGTACACTTTGAACAGGTAGTTTATTATTCGCCAATTATACCTCAATAAAACTGTTTTTTTAAAAAATCAGTTAAGAGAAACCAACCATTTTTTCTCAGCTTCCAAATGAAACAGAAATTCCCTGTACATCTTTCCTGTAGAATAAGTCATCCAACCCCTGTTATGATACTCAACCACGGACCAGTTTATTCTTATACTGGATGAAAATGTATTTCCTCTAACTTTCACCCATGGATACTATTTGGAGCCAAACTGAGCAAACTGTTTTTCTTTTTTCATGTGACAGTCCTTCCATAGTTTGGAGACCATTATCCAAATTTCCTTATTCTCCTTGAGATTTTTCTCCTCTGGGCTAGTATTCATACCCCTTCAAAACTGCCTTACCCACCACCAGCCCATAAAATCTTAGCTGCTCCACTCAGAATGCATTTCAGTTTGTGTACGTGCTTACAGTGTAGTACACCAAACCAAACCCACTCCACAGACAATCTGAGAAGAGCTAAGACGAGCAAGACTACCACTCACCGGCCTCATTCTAGTCTTTGTTCTTCTATCAGCACAGACTAGGAGCACATTAGCTTTTTTGGCAGCCATAGCATACTGCTGACTCAAATTAAGCATATACGTTACCACAAGGCTTTTCACACATATTGCTGAGCCACTTTTCCTCCCAGCCAATTCCTCCTCAAATGTATTTAAACTCAAATGTAGAGATTTAATATTTATCTTAAATTTCATATTGTTACATTTTATCCATTGCACAAACCTTGTGATCTTTCTGTTTATATACTTGGTTATTAAATATATTCATAAACCCTCTTAGCCTTAGTGTGTTTTATCCATATCAATGAAAAATTATTAAAAGGAATTAGAAGATAGTTATTGTGGCAAGTTACTCAAAATGTTCCTCTCTGACTTCAAAGATTTGAACCTGAACTAATAAAACAATGCAAAAAAGCAAAGGAAGTCTACAGGACAGTAACTCTGATGATTCCCTTTTTCCAAACAGTCTATATCTCACCCATGGATGCTCACTTACTTAGGCACAAAAGAAGCAGGGACTCCGTTGGCCACCAGGGGCTCAAATGCTGAATGTCCGCTCCCACTGCTATCATGGCGCCTAGACAAATCAAAAAACTCTCAATTAAATGAAGTTACTTTTCTTTCCCCTTAAATCATATTCCCGTATTCTTGGGACCCTATACTATTCCTATGGAGCACAGGTTCCATGCTAGACAAGAAGAGGAATGCTTCAACTCCAAAGATTCCAAAAGGTAAATTTATGCTAACAGTGTCCAGGAAGTAAGAAAAGTATGAAAATACTTCAAGACCTTTTGAACTCTTCAGGTGTATCAATTATTTGCTAACTTCTCACCAAAGTATCAGAATCACAAATTTAACATCCTACCAGCCCCAAACTGAAAACAGAAATAACCCTTTAGGGTTTAACCCACACATCCTATAGTGCTCTAGAGGTTAATATGGCAAGTCTATTAAGGAAAAACTTTACATATCACATACAAGGGCCTATGCATGGTGCACAGAATCATTGCTTATTCCCATCATGGGAAAGATAGTACAGAATCCTCAGTTATAGGCTCACTGGGGTCAAGCAAAATTACCACCCTGCAGAACATGAGAAACCTATCTGCACCTTAAAAATAGTTATTTCTTCTCCCACCTCCACACCTCCCCACCCCCTGCCACTCCTACTTAGTTAGTTGACATTAGCTCAAATTGCTCACTTGTCAATCCTATCTCTAGTCATGATTACGTGATCTTCCCGCTACATACATACACTTGCACTGATTAACATTTCCCTACTCAATTTTGTCACCTACAGTATCAAAGCTGACCAATTTTGAACCTATAGGATATGAACAATCTTCTCTAGGTAATGGGGCCAATGATTTTACATGTGGGGTCCACTGTCTCCTCAGAGAGCACTTCTTTGCCCACCTTATATAAAGAAGCCCCCTTTTCATTACCCTCTGTTATATCACTCTGTTTTTTATCTCTATACACTTATAATTGATAATTATCTTGCTTATTTTATTATCCTTATTTTTTGGTCTCTTTTCCTCAAACAAGTCCCATGAGGACTCCATCTTGTTCAAAGCTCTCTCCACTCTACCTAGAATAGGCTCTGGCACATAGTGGCTACTCAATTTATTGAATTAGAAAAATGACTGGACTCCTTAACTTACTCCTTTGCAGCCTGTTAAAGCCTTAACACCCATTTTCATTAAGTTATTGAAAACAAGATAATGAAACTGGTTTTACTCTCATTACTGATAAGTCTACCATACCCTAGTCCTCACTTTTCTTTGCCAAGCACTCCCCTCAGCACAGTCAAAATACTGCAGCTGGTGGTTACCCAAATAATTAAACAGCACGAGATTGTGAGGCGAAGACTTTAAGCATGCTCTCTCAGAAATAAAATTTAACACGTTTGTATCAAAAGTATGAGGCTAACATGGCTAACAGTTATTGGCGTATCTCTAGTACTTACGGAAAAGGTAAATTACAAAATTTATCTAACATGTGTCTTAGGAAATGAACAGCATTAAAGCCCTTGTTACCAAGCTCTTCCATGAAAGCCGAAGAACAGGACCTACTAAGGGTCACAAACTGGAGCTGGCCTTTATATCTTCTGGAGAGTGATCTATATTTCAACAAATCCCGGGAGCCCACCTGAGAGGCCTGTTATTACTCTGTTGGGACTGTTACCTTCTTTTATTTTCCTGGCCATCAGCAAATATTTGGTCCTCCTCCTCCACTGTCCTTTTCTTCCTCTCTTTGAGGGCATTCAGTACTGTCTCCTTTGCACATGGGTCTGGGGCACTAGTTGATGGTGAGGACAGTGTTGAGTTGATAATTTGCTCTCGTCTACAGTGAAAGATAAGATCGCAGCATCAAGATATTTTAATTACCATGGCATATAGCACAGACTTCAGTCACTGGACATCAGAAGCTAACCAACAAGCAAAAGTATAATTTATACACTCACAGAAATTGTCCTTTGCAATTAAAGCTACAATCCAAGGCAAACAAAACAAAAAGATGGTTCAATTACTAGAATTTGGGATTTCTCATTCAAATAAGCAGCTACTTCTTTTTCTGCTTTGTCACAGGAATAACCAAAGAATAAAGTGGACAAATAGGAGTCTATTCTTCCAACGACAATACTCACATCGGAGAACGAGTCAATTTGCTATCTGGAGGAGCAATCCTCACTGTCACTGGGCTGCACACCATTTTGGAATTACGAGCAGATAGCACAGTCTTCTTGTGATAACCATTCCAGCATACTGTGGGAAGTACCCCCAGCAAGGAATATTGGGTCTGTTGAATTGGATATCTTCTTCGAGGTGTTATTACAAACCGATGTGATAAAGTCCCACAATCCCTGTGAAGAATGGGAGATACCAAAGAAGCTTAAAGGAATGTCAGAAAATTTAAATGACTAAAGAACCACGTGGGTTCAGATATTTTCCAGAGAGTTTAAACCTCTTTCTAAGCAACAAAGAACACATGGTATTTTTATGGCAACTTTGCCCCATTTCGTCTAAGGGCAGAAAGTGACAGCTGCTTACCAGCTGTCCCTACAATGGACTTGAACAATTTGAGAGGGAAATTGAAAACCTTGCCCACACAAGTAAACTACGATGGAAGAAAAGTGTGTGTTAGGATGTGGAGGGAGAACCTTTTCAAGAATGCTTCACTCTTTTATGCTAATCCATCAGTAACATACACTCAAAGTTAAACATTTTTAACACCTAATAACACCTAAACATTCATCTTCTCAAATAAATGTACTTTTCAAGAATCTAATATTTTCACCAAATTTTTGTATTCTCTTGTATCACTCAGCTATTGGGACTAAATGAAACTGTCTCTTTGATTTGATCATCTTTATCTACCAAGTTTTATCAATCAAAGAGGTGTTTCCTGGGAACACCTCTTTGAGCTCGGCTAACCATAGAATTTCTCTTAGTGGTCCAAAGAAAAAAAATCTAACAAAACATACTCTATGACTACAATCGAAAGATAAAGACATTTTCACTAGAAGTAGGAATACTTAGTGGTTTATCAAGTATTCTGCTAAATCTATACTGTATGAAAATTCAGACAGGTTTAAGAACTAAAAGGAAGGAAACAGCTGTGGCATCACATCTCATTCCAAAGGGTAAAGAGGGGCAGGAGACGACTGACACGCATCAAGGTGTTTAAGATGGCAAAACGACACAGAATCCACTTTGGACTTAATGAAAAAGAAAATCGGATTTGAAAGTCAAGTCCCTAATTCAAAGCCCGTCGACAGAGAGAAGAGTATGAGAAAGATCAGGGTTATCTTACCGGTGGGAAGGCCTCCTAGAGGATCGGAGGAGAGGAGTGGGGAGGAAGGGGTGAACTTGAACGCCACGGGGATGCGCCGACTGAGCGGGCGGCGCGGTGCGGGCGGGTGGGCGTCGGCCCGGCCTCTCCCGCAGGTCCCTGCTCTCCGGGGCGGGGGCAGGCTGCGGGGGGCCTGGTTTGCCCAGGTAACTGCCCAAGAGGAGCAGTTCAGCGGGGTCGGGTCCTTCCAGCAGGCTCCGCGGCTCTAGAAGATTTCCGTTTACTGCCGACTTGGCCGGAGGCGAGGCGAGCAGTGTTCGCTGACGCCTGGCGTTCCGAACCAGCGAGAAGGCGCGCGAACCCCGGGGCTCGCGGCTCAGTCCCCACCAGGCCGCGGTAGCCCCCACAGCCAGCCAGGCCAGCGCAGCCGCCGCCGGCACCAGGTACAGCACGAGGCCGAGCAGCGACAGGACGAGAAGCGCCGCCCCGAACGGCCCGCCGCAGCCCCAGCCCCGGCCCCGGCCGTCCCTGACACTCGCTAACGGCCGCCGTCGGTCGCCTCCTCCAGCCGCCGAAGCCGCCGGAGACATCGCGGCTCCGCGCCGCGGAGAAGACTTAAATATCCCAGCGTGCACCGCGCGTCGCGTCGCGTCACCGCGCGCCGACTGCGTCACTGCGCACGCGACTCGGACGAGCGACTGCGAAGGGAAACGCTACTGCCTGGCGACGCGCTAAACCCGACCCATTTCAGAAAATGCCGCCCCGCTAAACGCCGAGTTGTGATTCTTGTCCCTCGTGTACACCCGCACAGCACCCATCCAGAGGTGAGCCTCTTGGAACAATCTTGTTAGAAATAAAAGCTCCGGAAAGCGACTACTCACGTAATGCTTATTTTCTAGGGGCCTAAACACCCTAGAAGAGATTATCAGGCAATTTCACAATTGCTACCTGAGGCTGCTAGTTTTTTCAGTTACTCAAGTTTTCTGCCAAAGTATAAACTGCTAAAGGGAGTTGACTTCAACAGCAATAGTAAAAATCAAGACCAACCCAAACTATCCACCCTCATTAAATGTGGGTCTGGTACTAATAAATGCCCGATCAAACTGCCTAATAGTCTAATAAACTGCAGATCAGACCTGAAGCTGCAATAGAAGTTTGCGTTTCTGCAGTACACATTGATAAAGGGGGGCAATTATCTACCAAATTTCACATTATGCTCCAGAATCGGGTAGATTTTTAGGATTTGTGATCAATTTACCTTTGTTAAGTTTGGTGGCCTGAGAAAGTAGATTAGTGTTTGTCTAGGTCCGGGGAGTGTGCTGGGCATCAGGGGATGGAGAGTGACTACTGAAGGGTAGAGTTTACTTTTGGCGGGGACAAAAATGTTTAAAAATTAGATTATGGTGATTGTTGCACAACCCTGTGAAATTGTATGGTATTTGAATTATATCAATAAAATTATATCAAAAAAAACTTGGTGGTCTGCTAATTCAGGCTTTGGCCTAGCTCAGCTTCCTTGGCCATTCATTCATTGATTTACTCATTCTATTACTGATACACATTAAAGAGAGTAATGGGGGACATTAAAGAGAGTAATGGGGGAAAACACAGGGTCTCTGATCTCTAGAAGCCCTGAGTTTAGTAGGGAAGAAAAATGTGTAAATAGAAAGTTAACAATTCATCGTGGTAAGTGTGATAACAGAGGCACAAAAAGGGAAGGAATGATAAAGGGGAAGATGGGCTGGGAGGTGCTACTTGAGCTAAGAGAACTGGCTTAAAGCAGGTTCAAGGCAGATGAAGAAGGATTTTGCAGAAGCACAGAGATGGAAAGGAGTATGACACAAGAGTTTGCAAACAGTTTGATATGGCTGGAGATTACAATGTTTGGTGGAATAGGGAGGTTGGAAAGATAGGAAAGGCTCAGAAAAAGATGCCTCTGGAGCAACTAGGAGAGATGAGAAAAACAAACAGTTCTTCTCTTCCCCAACACATTGCCAGGGCAATTCTGCTTCTGTCTGTTCAATATACTGTAATTTCATATCAAACTTCATTCGAAAAGGAAAGGGTATGGACTGTGTTCCTTAAGAAAAAAATCTTGGGAATTCCCTGGCAGTCCAGTGGTTAGGACTCCGCACTTTCACTGCTGTGGGCTGGGTTTGATCCCTCATTGAGGAGCGAAGATCCTGCAAGACGTGCGGCGCAGTCAAAAAAAAAAAATCTCAAACAGTACTGGTATCACTGGAATAGTGGGACAAAGTCAAGGTGCAGTGGGTTAAAGAGTGAATAGAAATGAGGAAATGGAGGCAGCGGCTGTGGACGTCCCATTCAAGAAACTTCAATAAGGGAAGAAGGAAGATAGTATCTTGCTCAGCAAGGGTCCTTTAAATAATCATATACTACTGGTGTTCAAGAGAGGAGCTAGATGTAAAAGCCATCAGTGTACAGATGCCACAAGACTAAGTAAGATTTCTTGGGAATTAATGTAGATAAAGAGGTCCAAGGCCTGAGCCATGGGGCACCCAGTGTTTAGAGGTCAAAGAAATGGATGCACAAAAAGCACAAATCATTTAGCAAAACAAACATAAATATCACTACATTAAAATTTAACACTTCTGTATGGGAAAAGACAGCACAGGCTGCTAAAAGACAAGCCAACACCGGGAAAACACGATTCTAACTCATCTAACCAAAAAAGGATTAGTAACTAGAATTTATTAGGAACTCCTAAGAATCAGTAACAAAAAGATGACCCAATTGTTAAGAAGGACAGTGATATCAAATGCAACTTACTGAATAGGAAATCCAATAGCCAATAATAAATATATACATATGTTCATGTATATATATGTGTATGTATATGCATGTGTGTATATATATATGTACATACACGTACATATATATTTTAACCTCACCAGTAATCTAGGAATGGTTTATCGATGTAACAAGATAACATTTTGCATTCATTTGCACAAGTAGAAAAATGTAATAGTTCAACAAGATCAAATTTTGGCAAGGAGATGTGGAACAACTGGAATTCGTGTGCTGTATGTGGATATGTAAAATGATATAATTTGGAGAGGATGTGGAACAACTGGAATTCGTGTGCTGTATGTGGATATGTAAAATGATATAATTTGGAGAGCAATTTGGCAATATCACATAAAGTTGAAATAATGTATCTCATAACCCTGTGGGTACAAAGATAGTCATTGCAGCAGCATTTGTATAATTGACAATTTGAATACATCTAAATGTCTAACGTCTACTAACACAAGAATGGATGAACAGTGGTATAATTCATATAATAAAATACTATAAAAGCAGCTGAAAATTAACAACCTATCTAGCCATGATTAAGTGATACCAGACTAGTCCTCCTGCCATAAACAACTATACAAATGGACAAAAATTTAAGAGGCAACTGCTGTGAGAGTATTTCTGGATGAAATAAACACTTGAATTGGTAGACTGAGGAAGGAAGATTGCTCTTTCCACAGTGGGTGGGCCTCAACCAATCCACTGAAGGGCTGAATAGAACAAAAGGGATGAGTCGGAATTCCCTCTCCTTGTCTTTGAGCGGGGACATCAGTCTTTTCCTGCTTTTAGACTTGGACTAGAGCTCAAACTATTGGCTCTTCTGCTTCTTGGACTGGAACTACACCAGCAGCTCTCCTGGGTCTCCAGCTTGCTGACTACAAATCTTGGGACTTCTCAGCTTCCATAATTGCATTAACCAATTCCTAATTTCTCCTGTTAGTAATACTACTACTACTACTGCTAATAATAAATATGTGTGTGTGTCTCTATCCTATCGGCTCTGTTTCTCTGGAGGACCCTGAGTAATACAGCCAGGCTGTATATGCAGCGTGAGACGACCCGAGGCTCACCAGAAAGCAGGTATATGGGGCTTTCTGGTATATGGGGCTAAGATTAGAACAAAGATACCAGAGTTAGAGCAGTCCTTGGATAAGAGCATTGCCAAGGGAGTTGTGGTGCTTCCAAAGTGGAGGGATCTCATAAATGCATCTTTAACACCCTTGGCATCCAGTTGAAACAGTAGAAAGGTTACAGTTTGGGGTACAGACCATAGTCTAGACTTACTCTAGGTCTGCCCTAATAAAGCCTAAGTCAACCATGACAAGATCCACAGGAAAAGAGTTTGAAGGTTGAGTCTCACCAAGCTAGGCATGGGAAACACTTTAGGCTCTCCACTGATCTGTAAAAACAAAACAAAACCAAGCTTGAACAAGTGTTAGATCATTAACTAGTAATTACATTGCCTACTAAAACAAGAATCTATGTACTTCATAGAGAGATAACAGACTCCAGAGTATTCACAATGCACAATATTTGATAAAAGGTCATTTAGACATATAAAGAAACAAGAAAACGTGATCCGTAATCAAGAAAAAAGCAGTATATATAAATGAACCCAAGATGGTCTAAACGTTAGACTTAGCCAACCAAGATTTTAAGGGAAATATTATAAATATGTCCAAAGAATTAAAGGAAAACATGGTCTTAATGAGCAAACAGATAAAGGATTACAAAGAAATGGAAATTCTAAGGAAGAAACAAACAAATGATAAAACTTAAAAAATAAAATAATTGAAAAAACTCACCAGATAGGCTTAACAGAAGATCGGAGACAACAAAATTAAGTCAGTGAACTTAAAGACAGATCAGTAGAAACTGTCTCATAATGAACAGACCCTCTGGGACCTTCTGAAGCACTATCAAATAGTGCTATCTATCATATGTGTAGCTGGACTCTCAAAAGAAAATGTGAGATTGGGGCAGAAATATTTTTAAAATAACATCCAAATTTCCCAAATGTGGTGAAAAATAACAACTTAAAGATCCATGAAGCTGACAAAACCACATACAAATATGTTTCTTCCCATCAGAAACAAGACAGGCTAGAAGACAAATGGTTTCTTTTAAATGCTAAGGGAAAAAGGCTTGTCATTCCAGAATTCTACATTCAGCAAAAAATCCTTCAGAAATGAGGGAGAAATAAAGACACTTCCTTGTGAATAAAAATACACTCTAAGAAATGTTAAAGGTTGCCCTTTAGACAAAGGGAGCTAAGACCAGATAGAAATCTGTAACTACAGGAAGGACTAAAGACCATCATGGTAAATAAATGAGTAAATATAAAAAACTATGTTTATGATAGTCATGATTTAATTTAAGAATTGACTGTTTCAAATAAAAATAATAGAGATATTGTGAGATTAATACAACAAATATAGAAGAAAAAGATGTAATAACCATCACCAAAAGCTGGATTGTGGGGAGGATAAATGGAATTATACTATTGTAAGGTTATTGCATTTGTGACAGCAGAAAGTGGGACACTTCAAGTGTCAGGTATGATGTGAGAAGGAATATGGTGAAATAGGAAAGTGAAGGGTGAAGATGTTCAATAGTATTCTATTGTCACTAAACATAGAAGGATTGATATAAAACAAAGGATGTTCTCTGACTATAACAGAATTACACTAGAAGTCATCAACAGAAACATAAAAGGAGAATTTTCAAACACCTGATAATTAAACAACACAATTCTAAATAATCTATGGGTCAAAGAACAAGTCTCAAGGGACATTAGAAAATATTTTGAACTGAATTAAAATATAATGTATCGAAATACATGGAAAGGGACTTCTACTTCTGACCATGATGGAATAACAGGGACCACAGATTTACCCTATAACCTAAAACAACAGCAAAAACTAGACAAAGTACATGCAACAATGGTTTTCAGGACACTACACATTGGACAACAAAGGACAGAGATCACCGATAGTTGGGAACTAAATGAGATGAGCCCCACAATCAACACAGCTTACTGTCTGGAGTTTCCAGGCAGTAGCATTTACCAAAGCAGTAAAGTTTAAAAGGCAGAATACCAGAGAGGAGAGAACTGCACAACAAGATCCCAGAGATGTACAGAGGTTCCTCCTTGAGTATTCAGCACAGAACTCAATAGTACATGTTTATGAGGAAACTACCCAAAGCCAAAGAAAAAGCCATCCAAAAGCATTAGAGGAAACAGGATCTGGCACTAACAAAGGGCCAGGAAAAGTGTCTCTTCCCACTGGTCAGACTGGGAAAACTCATAATTCATAGGACATTGGGTAGAGTACTCAGGAAGGTGTTGCCTCAGTAAGAGGAAATAATCAGCCTTAGATTGAGCACTGATCTGGACCTACCTAGATCAAAAAGCAAAGCCTGAAAGGATCAAACTGTTTCCAAGGACCTTAACTGCATCCCAAAACAAAGTTCAAGAAAACATACGGGAATAAAAAATGACCAGCACTCCACAAGGTAAGCTTCACAATGTGTGACATCCAAACAAAGATGGACAGGCATACAAACAAGCAGGAAAGCACGACCCATCAAGAGGAGAATAATCGATCCAAACCGACCCAGACCTGACACAGATGTTAAAATTAGCAAAGAATAACATTAAAAGTTATTTTAACTGTATTTCATATGTTCAAAAAGTTAAGTAGCGATATGGAAAAATACAAGAAGAAATAATGGCCCCAAACTTTCCAAACATAATGAAAAACATAAGCCCACAATTCTGAAAGCTCAATCCCAAGTACAAGAAATATAAAGAGAACTATAACAAGTCATATCAAAGCCAAATTGTCAAAACCAGCAAGACAGATAAAATTCTAAAGAAAAAAAAGAACAAAGATAAACATGATACCAAAATATGACAGTTGACACACACAACGGACTGCTGTTATGGACTGAATTGTGTTCCCCCAAAATGTGACTATTGAACCCCAATCCCCAATGTAATTGTATTTGGAGATAGGGCCTTTAAAGATGTAATTAAGGTTAAATGAGGCCATATGAGTGGGGCCCTAATCCAATATGACTAGTGTCCTTATAAGAAGAGGTAGAGACACCAAGGATGCGTGTGTATGGGGAAAAGGCCATGTGAATATACAGCAAGAAGGTGGTCATCTGTAAACCAAGAAGAGAGGACTCAGGAGAAACCAGCCCTACCAACACTTTGATCTTGGATTTCCATCATCCAGGACTGTGAGAAAATAAATTTCTATTGTGTAGGCCACTCAGTCTCTGGTATTTTGTTATGGGAACCCCCTAACAGATTAATGCAGACTGCCTAAAGTCTGGGAGGAGAAGCTGGGGAGAGTTTCTTTGGGTAATCAGAGCATTCATAATCATCTATGTATAAGAATTTAGAAGGCCACGTGAATGCCCAGGGCAAGACGCATGCTCAGAAAATACCTGACAAAAACAGAAACAGATTCACATATATAGAGAACAAACTAGTGGTTACCAGTGGGGAGAGGGACAAGATGGGGTAGGAGATTAAGAGGTACAAACTACTATGTATAAAAGAAATAAGCTACTGGCTTCCCTGGTGGCACAGTGATTAAGAATCCGCTTGCCAATGTAGGGGACACGGGTTTGAGCCCTGGTCCAGGAAGATCCCACATGCCGCGAAGCAACTAAACCCATGCGCCACAACTACTGAGCCTGCGCGCCACAACTACCGAAGCCTGCGCCTAGAGCCTGTGCTCCGCAACAAGAGAAGCCACCGCAATGAGATGCCCGCGCACCACACCGAAGAGTAGCCCCCACTCGCCGCAACTAGGGAAAGCCTGCGTGCAGCAACAAAGACCCAATGCAGCCAAAAATAAATAAGCTACAAGGATATGTTGTACAGCACATGGAATATAGGCAATACTTGATAGCAACTTATAATAGCAATAAAACATGAAATATTTAAAGATAAATTTAACAATATATGTTCAAGACTTCGGCACTAAAACATTACAGTAAATCTGCAAATAATCTTTTAGCGACATTAAAGAAGATCTAAATAAATGGAGAGATACATGTTCACAGACTGGAATATTCAACATGAAGATAGCCATTTTCCTCATATTGATCTATAGATTCAGTACAATCCCAGTGAAAATCTCAGTACGTTTTTTAACTAGAAATTGACAGTCTGATTTAAAATTTATATGGATATGCAAAGAACCCAGAATAGCCAAGTCAATTTTGACAAAAGAAACAATAGTAACAAAATTGGAGGACTTACACCACCTGACTTCAAGACTAGCAAAAGTTATAGTAATCAAGACAGTATGTTGGCATAAACAAGAGTCTGTCATACAGAGTGAATTAAGCCAGAAAGAGAAAAATAAATATCGTATATTGATGCATATATGTGGAATCTAGAAAAATGGTACAGATGAATCCATCTGTAGGGCAGGAATGTAGACGTAGAGAATGGACATGTGGACACGTGGGGAAAGGGGAGGGTGGGACGAATTGGGAAATTAGGTTTGACATAAATACACTACCATGTGTAAAACAGATAGCTAGTGGGAACCTGCTGTATAGCACAGGGAGCTCAGCTCGGTGCTCTGTGATGACCTAGATGGGTGCGATGGGGTGGGGGCGGCAGGAGGGAGGTCCAAGAGGGAGGGGATATAGTTATACATATAGCTGATATACTTCGTTGTACAGCAGAAACTAACACGACATTGTAAAGCAATTATACTCCAATTAAAAAAAAAAGAAAAAACCCCACAGACATATAGCTTAATGGAACAGAAGAGAATATCCAGGAAAAGACATGTGGTCAACTGATGTTCTATAGTGGCACTGCTGTAATCCAATGGGGAAGATGCTGGAACACTGGATGTATGTTATCTGTCACTGCATAACAAGTTACCCCACAATTTAGTAGCTTAAATCAACAAACCTTTGTTACAGAGCCAGGAATTTGGGAGTGGCCTAAGTGGGTGGTTCCAGCTCAGGATGGTGAGGCGGCTGTCAAGACATCAGTGAGGGCCGCAGTCACGTGTAGGATCTGCTTCCAAGACAGCTCACTTGCCTGGTTATTTGGAGGAGGCCTCAGTTCCTTGCCAGCTGTTGGCAGAAGGCCTCAGTTCCCCACTACATGGACCTATCCATAGGATTGTTTAAGTGTCCTCACCACAAGGCAGCTGGCTTCTCACAGAGCAAGTAATCCAAGGGAGAGCAAGAAAGGGGAAAGCCACAATGCCTTTTAGGCCTTAATCTTGTGTCTCACACCACCATTTCTATCGTATTCTACTCATTAAAAATCAAGTTGCATTGGAACTGAGACACACTCATTAGATTTTGTATGGTCTGTGGCTGCTTTTCCACCACAAGAGCAGAGTGGAGTAGTTGTGACAGAGACCACATGGCCTCTAAGCCTAAAATATTTATTACCTGGCCCTGATTTACATCATCTACAGTGCTTGGCTTAATGTCTTAAACATAGTAGGCTCTCAAGAAACGTGCTAGTGCTCATAAACAGTGCGTGTCGGTTAGTTTGTTCAATAAATATTAGTTGAGCTCCTACTAAACGCCAAGTAGTATCATAAGTGCTGATTTTACATAGTCAACAAGACAGAGTCGGTTCTTACACTAATTTTCTTCACTGCAGAGGTCCAGGTTGCCTCAGGGTGTAATACGTATAGGACTTTATTGTGCTGCTTCCCACTAGAGGGCAGCCTGAAGCTCGTCCACAATGGCGCAGTAGTCGTGTTAACTCCAACAACCGTACTATCAGCGAAGAACTGTCGGAGAGGGCAAAATACCAAACTACATAAGATCTGTATTTATTCTCTCAAGACTGTTGTTAACAGAATTAAAAAATGGATCAAGTTTGTCTTTGGAACTCCTAGCCTCCTGTTTCTTCACTGTTTCCACCCTTTTCCCTGCAGAGGTGGCGTGAACCATTATAGGCACCACCTGTAAGTTAAAAATGTGGCTGAGGGCTTCCCTGGGGGCACAGTGGTTGAGGGTCCACCTGCCGATGCAGGGGACACGGGTTTGTGCCCCGGTTTGGGAAGATCCCACATGCCACGGAGCGGCTGGGCCCGTGAGCCATGGCCGCTGAGCCTGCGCATCCGGAGCCTGTGCTCCGCAGCAGGAGAGGCCACAACAGTGAGAGGCCCGCGTACCGCAAAAAAAAAAAAAAAAAAAATGTGGCTGAAACAATCAGGTGCATCTCTCACCAATAGATCAGTCAGGATGGGGAGAAAGAAGTGATTCCCGGGGAGGGATGGATCAACCTGGCAAGCACAGAACCGCAGGCCAGAAGCAATTCTGGGAGCAGAAACACGTGCCACATTAGGAGAAGAAACACATACCTTCTAGTCATTAGTTCACTATTTACTGTACACCCACTACCTACTTTGCACTACACAGGATACAGCAATGAGGACTACAGACATAGTACCAGCCCTCAAGGAGAATGTACTTTGACAGGGAAGTCAGACATTAAACAAATAGTTAGAAAAGCACTGAAACTACCAAAGTAGTAAAGACTGTTTCGGTTACTAATAGCATAAGAAACCAATAAAGAATGCAGTGGCATAAAACAATCATTTTATTATCCTCAGAGATTCTTTGATTCTAGCTTGTTTCTGCTCCACAATATCTGAGAGCTCAACTAGGAAGACTGAAAGGCTAGGGGTGATTGATGGTAGGGGGTTGGAATCACTTAGAGGCCTCTTCACTCACATAGGTAATGGCTGTCAGCTGGGACATCTGCTGAATTGTGGGCCGGGAACATGTACACATTTCTTCTCCCTGCTGTCTCTCCACGTGGGTTAGTTTGGGCTTCCTTGGAGTATGGCAGCTTAGTTCTAAGAGCCAGCATTCCCAGATAGAAAAGTGGAAGCACACAGCATTTTGATGACCTAGCCAGGGAAGCACCATAGAGTCAATTCTGTCCTACCTTACTTGGTTAAGGCAATCATAAAGATCTGCATAGGTTCAAGGGTAAGAGACATACCTCCCACCACTCGATGGAAGAAGCTTTAAGGTTATATTGTAAGATGAGCATATGTGATGGGAAATATTACTGTGGCCATCTTCAGAAAATTCAATCTGCCACAGGCTGTCATGATAGCATAGGAAGGGGGTATAACTTAGCCTAGGGGGTCAGTCAGCAAAGGCCTCTGTGAGGAAGTCTTGTCTTTGGTTGAGGGGGTGAAGTGCTAAGAGGAGCCTTGGAAAGAGCTTTAGGTAGAGGAATCCACAGGTGTAAAGGTTGCAGTCCAAAGAGGCTGGTGTGTTTGAATGCTGCGTTTTGGAGTGATGAGAGCCTGGAGGGCAAGGGAAAAGTGCTGCAGGGGAGGATACAGACAGGAGATACCACATGCCTTGGCTCATGCCCTCCGTGCTGGATCCCCTGAGAAGAGAAGCAGCCTCCAGTCAGCAGTGTCTTAGGAAGAAAGAGACTGGAGAGGACGGAGCAGGCAATGGCTGCTCCCAAACTGGTGAAAGTGGGGAAAAGCTGCATACTTTAGTAACTATCCTACCCCAGTGGCCCCATCATGGAAAATAAAATTGAATCTGCCCAAGTCTCATCCAGATAAAGTAAGGGAAGTCTGTAGAAATAACTATGCCTGAGGCAGCTGTGGATAAAAAGAGACCCCACAGGGCATGTCAACAACACAGTGGAGGTGGGGAAATCCAGCAAGACTACAGTTAAAGCCTTAAGTTGCCATCACAGAAGCATCCGCTGCCCAGTACTCTTTCCCCTCGTCCTCAGTTCAGGTCGATGACTGAATGTTTTATTTATTTTTTATCATTTTATACTTTGGATTGAATGTGTTTCCAGCTGTTGGTCTTGTCTCAAAAGTCAGATCCAAGAGGTTTGTAAAGAATGGGCACTGTGTATCACTGTGCAGGTATTAATACATTATATAAGATGAAATTATAAATATCTGTATGCACATGGCAAGAGAAAAAACTAGATATATATGAAACAGATAACCAACAAGGACCTACTGTATAGCATAAGGAACTATCTGAAATAGAACCTAAACAAGAATAGATGTGTATGTAAACTGAATCACTCTGCTGTACCCCTGAAACTAACATAACATTGTAAATCAACTATACTTCAACTGCAGAAAAACAAAAAGAATCGATTAAAAAAAAAGCTAGAAAATTAAGTAGGGACTAGATCATGAAGGACCTTGGAAATCAGGTTAGAGTCTCTCTTGTGTGCTTCTCTAAACATACAATTTCAATCCAACTGCAGACATATGACAGATTATGTGGGTACTAAACCACCTGCCACACTGATTTAAGCTTCTGAAATTTTGTTCCTCCTGCTTATGCATGAAATGCCTTTATTCACCAGGGCAAAAGCTACTTACCTTCCAAGATTCAGCCTAAGTGTTACCACCTCTGTGAACCCTTCCTCAACCCCAAACACATGGCCACTCCCACCCTGGTGTCTCCATTATCTTGCACAGACTATTTTCACTGCATTTTTTAAATGTAAATTTATTTATTTTTATTTATTTTTGGCTGCGTCGTGTCTTCATTGCTGCGTGCGGGCTTTCTCTAGTTGCAGCGATGGGGGCTACTCTTTTTTGCGGTGCGCGGGCTCCTCACTGCGGTGGCTTCTCTTGTTGTGGAGTATGGGCTCTAGGCGCCCAGGCTCCAGTAGTTGTGGCACGTGGCTCTGTAGTTGTGGCTTCACAGGCTCTAGAGCACAGGCTCAGTACTTGTGCCACATGGGCTTAGTTGCTCTGTGTCATGTGAGATCTTCCCAGACGAGGGCTTAAACCTGTGTCCCTGCATTAGCAGGTGGATTCCCAAGCACTGCACCACCAGGGAAGCCCCTCATTGCATTTATTTACTTAATTGTGCTCATTCACATATACATTACTCCCCACTCTAGTCTCTGGGCTCTTTGAAGACAGGGATTGTGTCTTATTTGTTCATCTTTTGATACTCAACATGGTGAGCATTCAATAAATGTTTGCATGAGTGAATTTCATCTTCAAACTGAAGCTGACAAAAATCTGACTTCCCTACTTTGGTGGGACACCATAGACAGTTTGGGTTTCTTTTTTTCCTTTTCTTTTCTTTTTTTTTTTTTTTGCTGTACGCGGGCCTTTCACTGTTGTGGCCTCTCCCGTTGCAGAGCACAGGCTCCGGACGCGCAGGCTCAGCGGCCATGGCTCACGGACCCAGCCGCTCTGCGGCATGTGGGATCTTCCCGGACCGGGGCACAAACCCGTGTCCCCTGCATCGGCAGGCGGACTCTCAACCACTGCGCCACCAGGGAAGCCCAGTTTGGGTTTCTTTTACTTAAAGCTGAGGCTATGCCAAATTGAGGGTATAACAACCACTACTATGATTTAAGGACTGCTTATTCTATGCTAGCTGCTACTTTAAGTGCTTGACATGTATTAATCTATTTAATCTTCCCAACAGTCCTACCGTAAGTTCATCAAGGGTTGAAAGGCTACAGCTGGCCACCTGGAGAAGAGGGCCCAGATGGACAAATGAAACGACGAAGAAGATCTGGAGAGGTCTAATGAGCCCAGAGTACCAAGGCAGAGGGGCTGAAGAGTAGAGTTCTTTAGAAGATGGTCTGGGTTGTATACTGGAGTTAGGGTTTTACTGGCTGCTGCAGTATGAGACCATGTGACATAATACACAAAATGGGTACGATTCTTCATTATACAGGAACAAAAGTACTGTTACTAAAATGAGAAGTTACGCTCTAAAACTTATCAAGAAAACAATTTTAAATGCCTTATGTTGTTTCCAGTTCCATAGAAGATGGAGTATGCACATTCCATCATCTTCCTCTTGCTAATTACAACCAAAATTCCTGTTCAAAATACATGATACAACTATCAAAAAACCTCTCAAAAGGTGGAGAAAAGAAGGCAAACTGGCTAGGGCCTCAAGGGACAACTCAGTGGTGAGTTCCCTGGGTGGTCTGTTTGTTTGTTTTGCCTCCTATATATTTTGGCTTGGGTGTTAGAGCAGTCTGCAACTAGAAAAATGCCAACAAGCCCCTCCCGAAACAAAACAAAAGAAAAAAACCATAAAAACCAAGCCCTAAGAAAAGCCCATTCTGGGATTTCCCTGGTGGTCCAATGGTTAAGACTCTGCACTCCCAATGCAGGGGGCCCAGGCTCGATCCCTGGTCAGGGAACTAGATCCCACATGCCGCAACTAAAGATCCTTCATGACACAATGAAGATCTCACACGTAGCAACGAAGATCCTGAGTGCCACCACTAAGACCCAGCGCAGCCAAATCAATCAATCAATCAATCAATATTAAAAAAAAAAAAAAAGCCCATTCTGTCCAGCAAATGACCATGAGGAGGGTAGCTCTGCAGGATGGTTACAGCCACCCTACTAGAGGCAAACACCACAAAAGAACCCATACCTTTCTTCCTCCCCACCTGGTACTGCAGAGACTGTGGGACAAAGCCCTGTTGACCATCCCCATCTTGTCCCAACAAAGCAGAGGTGGCATCTCTCTCCTCCCTACCAGGTACTGGAGACTGTGGGGAGGAACCCTGTTGGCTATCCACAACCTGCACTAATTGAATGACTGTAAAAAGTGGCACCTCATCCCCTCTCAAATAGAGAGTAGGGAGCTAGAAAAAGGGATTCTCTAAATACGTGTATGAAGTACTGGTCATGCCTTCCCAAGCAGTGCATGTGTGAAACCAACTAGTATCAACACAGAAAAAGCTCTGGGAATTGAACTACAATGTGGAATACTCTGCGGTTTCAAACCGGCCTCAGGGTAGCACGCAAACGGGGCAGGCCAGAACTGCTCTGCAAAGGCTGTGAAAACGAAATTGGTCTTCAAACCAGAGCCCACAAAATTGGACCAGAATGTGCATTCTGAATATAAACATATTGATACTGACTTCCTGCTAAAACAGAAGATTTACATAAAAACTAGAGCCTCGTAATAGTCAAAACGTCCAAGATAAAATAAAAAATTACTCCTCATACTAAGAACCAAGAAAAACAACTCAAATGAGAAAAGACAGTCAACAAATGCCAATTGCAAGGTGAGAAAGATATTGGAATTATTGAACAAGGATGTTAGAGCAGCTATCATAAAGATATTCCAAGAAATAATTATGAACGCTCTTGAAACATACTGAAAAATAGAAAGTCTCATCAAAGAAAAATATCTAACCACCCAGATGGAAATTTCAGAACGAAAAATTAAAATAAGTAAAAAATTCACTGGATGGACTCAATAGCAAAATGGAGATTTAAGAGGAAAGAATCAGTGAATCTAAAGATGTATCAGTAGAAATGATCCAATCTGAACAAAACAGACAAAACAGAGAAAAAAAAGAATAAGTACCTATGGGACAATAACAAAAGATTTAACACTCATATTACTGGAGGCCCAGAAGGAGAGGAAAAAGAGTGCGGTGGACAAAAAATATCTGAAGAAATAATGGCTGAAAACTTCCCAAATTTGGCAAAAGACATAAACCTACCAATTCAAAAACCTGAGCAAACCCTAAAAGAATGAACTCAAATAAATCAACGCCCAGGTACATCATAATCAAATGTCTGAAAATTAAAAATAAAAGAAAAATCTTGAAAGCAGCTGGAGAGAAACAAAGTATTACCTACAGAGAAGGAACAACATGAAAAACTACAGATTCCCCATCAGAAACCATGGAGGAGAGAAGAAAGTGGCAAAATAATTTTTAAGTGCTGAAAGAAAAGAATGACAACCCATAATTCTGTATCCAGTGAAATCGTCTTTCAGGAATGAAGGTGAAATAAAGATATTAAGAGATGAAGGAAATGAAGAAGTGATTTCCCACTATCAGATCTGCTCTGAAAGAAGTGATAAAGGAAAAGTTCTCCAAATGAAAAGAAAATAACAGCAGCTTGAAACATCAGAAATGAAGAAAAAGCAATTTTTAGGGTAAATATCTGTGTGGACATAATCTCTTGAATTTTTAAAGTTATGTTTGATGGATGAAAGCAAAATTATAACATTGTCTCACATGGTTCTCAATGTATGTAGAGGTAAAATTTAAGACAATAATGTCATAAAGAAAGAAAAAAGGGACCTAAAGGTGGTAAAGTTTCTACATTCACTTGAGCTGGTAAAAGGTTGATACTAGTAACCTATCATAAGTATGTGTAATGTAATCTCAACAGCAACCACTGAAAACCTATACAAAGAGAGCTATACTTTAAAAATCTATAGCCATCTTAAAATGACATACTAAAAAATGTTCAAGTATCCCATAAGAAGGCAAGAAAAGGGAAAAGGAGGCACAAAAAAACAGAGGGAATAAACAGAAAATAAGTAAAATGGCAGACTTAAATCCTAACCAATCAAAAATTATATTAAATGCAAATCATCTAAACAAGACCAATTAAGAAAATAGAGATTATCAGAATACGTATTTTCAAAAATATGACTCAGAGTGATGTCACACAAAATGGCAGAGTAGGAACTAGGGGTTTGTCCCTTCACCAAAGCAATCATTGAGCTACAAAGAAAGATTGAAATCAACTATTTTGGAACTTGGAACATGACCAGAAACTTTTAACAACCAGAGGAGTCCTTATAACAATGAAGGGAAAGGTTGCTGATCTTTCACAAGTGAGCAACATGTGCAAACTAGTCAATATCCCTCATTCCTCAGACGTGCTGCAGCTGTATGGATAGCAGCCTGCATTCCTGAAGAAGCTGGCTGATGCCAGAGTAGATGGTGGAAACATTGTCCTCCAAAAGTTTGGGCTTACAGGGACCTCCCTGGTGGTCCAGTGGTTAACACTCCGCGCTCCCACTGCAGGGGGCGCCGCCGGTTCCATCCCTGATCAGGGAACTAAGATCCCACGTGCTGTGCCGCGGGGCCAAAAAAAAAAAAAAAAAAGTTTGCGGTTACACAGTTTGATCAGTCTGATGGATCCCTGAGGACCAGATCAGCACAGATGCTTGCCTTGGATTTGACCCTACTGGCAGCTTTGGCTTTCCCGGGGGCATCCATCAGATTTAAAGAGACAGAATACTCCTCTCCTACCTCCCTATTTAGAATCAAACATTTAAGGAAATCTATGTCAGGTCATTGACTAACTGCAGAGAAAATGGAACAGAACCTTCAGTGACCACAGAAAAACAAGGAATACACACTTTGCAAAAACAGTTTGTAAAAGTAACAGCTCCATCACTCAACAAGCAAAAACTAGCAATCCCTAATGAGTAAGAATCAGATTTTGAGAGTTACCACATCATAACACTTAGAATGTACAGTTCTCAACAACAACAAAAAATTTTAAAACAAAGAAACAGAAAAGTATGGACCATTCGAAGGAAAAAAACAACTTGACAGAAACCATCCCTAAGGAAGCCCAGACAATGGACTAACTAAACAAAAACTTTATTTATTTTAATATAAGTTTATTTTATTTATTTATTTTTGGTTGCATTGGGTCTTCGTTGCTGCGCACGGGCTTTCTCTAGTTGCGGTGAGCAGGGGCTACTCTTTGTTGCGGTGCGCGGGCTTCTCATTGCGGTGGCTTCTCTTGTGGAGCACGGGGTCTAGGCGCATGGGCTTCAGTAGTTGTGGCACATGGGCTCAGCAGTAGTAGTTGTGGCTCTCAGGCTCTAGAGCACAGGCTCAGTAGTTGTGGCACACGGGCTCAGTTGCTCCGTGGCATGTGGGATCTTCCCGGACCAGGGCTCGAACCCATGTCCCCTGCATTGGCACGGATTCACTGTGCCACCAGGCAAGTCTCTAAACAAAAACTTTAAATCGACCATTTTAACATGCTCAATGAGCTTAGGAAACCATGGACAAAGAAACTAAAGGAAATCAGGAACATAAAAGATGAACAAAATGAGAATATCAGGGCTTCCCTGGTGGCGCAGTGGTTGAGAGTCCGCCTGCCGATGCAGGGGATGCGGGTTCGTGCCCCGGTCCGGGAAGATCCCACATGCCGCGGAGCGGCTGGGCCCGTCACCCATGGCTTCTGAGCCTGCGCGTCTGGAGCCTGTGCTCCGCAACGGGAGAGGCCACAACAGTGAGAGGACCGCGTACCGCAAAAAAAAGAGAATGTCTATAAAAAAATTATAGAAAGGAAACAACCAAAAATTCTGGACTGAAAAGTACACTAACTGAAATGAAAAATCACTAGAGGGGTTCACCAGCAGATTTGAGAAATAAAAGACCAGAAGACTTGAAGAGAGGTCCTTTGAAATTATCCAGCCTGAGGAGCAGGAAGAAAACTAAATTAAGAAACCAAATAGAGCCTGGGGTACCTGTGGGAGAGCAGTAAGAATGCAAAGAACAGAACGATGGAGACAGCTGTATAGGACCTGGCACCTCACAGAATGATGGGGCTACAAGGGTGGTTAAGAGTAAAATCTGACAATTTCGTGCTTTAGTGACTGTGGTGAGTTTAGTGAACACACAAGAGGTGAGAGATTGGAACAGAAAGTGAACATTGTGACTTCGGATTTTAGAAGGAGTCTGAGGTATGAAAAAAGGCACACAAAGCTGCCTTACAGACAGATAAAATGCAGTCCTAGAGCTTAGAAGTCCTGTTAGTTGAGAGCGCTTAAGGAACCATCTAAATCACCCTGGTAATTGAGGAGATGTTACAGGAGACCATCATCTGTTAAAAGAGGGCCAAGAACAGAACCCTGAACAGAGACATGTTGCCGAGCTGAGGAGCAGATATCAGGGAAGGAGCAGCAGGCACAGAAGACTGAATGTCTTCCAGGAGCAGCACCTTGGGACCCACGAGGGCGGGAGCATAGCAACCAGTGACGAAGACCAAGAAAGAACGGCTGGGGCGATCACTAAGCAACAAATGCTGTGTACCTACTACGCGCTGAACTGCCTTGTAAATGTGACGTGCTTCACCACCAACACCCCCCCCACACACACACTGCTCTGCGTCCACCACCTCGTCGGAGTCGGAAGCCGCGGGTGACCAGCTCAGAGGGGAGCCTGGGAGATGCCCAGGGCCGAGGCGGCCTGAGGGCGTGAAAGGGGCTTACCCGACTGCGCACCTCCAGGTGATGGCCGGGCCACGGCTCCCGCAACAGGCCAGACCAGGCGGCTGCGGCCCGCAAGGGCCCGAAGTGTGCCAGTCCGGGCCGCGAGGACCTGCCCCCGGCCTCCGGGACTAGACCGCCCAGAGGCAGCCCGAAACCGCGTGCTCCCAGCATGCTCTGCGCGCATCTCACGTCACTGTGGGCGACTCCCGCCTGAGGCGCGAGACGAGCCGGTTGCCAGGCAACAGGGTAGGCCACTCTCTGTCCGCAGTGGGCGGGCAGAGTCTTAGGTGGAAGCGTGAAGTGCGCTTGGTGAGGCTCATTGCATCACCACCTTGCAGACCGGGGGAATCCTATTCAGTGACTCTTTTCTACAGGAGGGGGCATCTCCTCAGTCCCAGTAACCCACGCTCCCTACAGTACTGAGTTCCTGCAAGGCTGTGGCTCTTTGAGAGCCCTAATCCCCTCTCTGCTCTGCCCTTTGCAGGTGCAAGGTTTTTCTGGGACAACCCCCACACACACACCCCGCCCCAGGAAGAGAGCACCCGCACACAGCTGGAGATTCCCCACGGTTGGTTGGCTGGATTTTGTTCTGTTCTTTGTAAGCTACTCAGATCGTTATAAAGACTGCCTGGAAAACGGTGCATTTAGAACCGGCACTTATTTAAACAATTGGTAAGAGGATTTCCTCCATTACAATAACTCTATTACAAGATCTAGCCCAAACTGAACAGCTAATACCTGTTCTACTAGTCTGAGGGTTAAAGAAAAGCCCTTTTGGTGGCTTTCAAACTCTGAAATTCCTTCAAACGCTGATTCCGTCACTCCTCTCGCACCTTCATGTTATTGACAATAGTTCACATTCCCCCAGTTCTACTTCAAATACACTTTCATCCTTAATCCAGCCTGTAAGGCCCTCTTGCTCTAACCAGCAGCATTCTGGGCTTCTCTTCTGTCCCCAAATAGCTTGGATATTATGACCAATTATTTCAACTCTCACCTCAGTGATTTTTCACTTTGCCTTTTTGCCAGTTTCCATCCCTCGCTAAACCAGGCTGTGTGCTTTCTCCAGTCTGGCTGCAGAGATACCACACATGGCTGGTGAAAAGCAAAGAACGTTGCTCTCACTCCTCCACAAATGTGTGCTTTCTCACAGCTTTGTGCTCCTTCCTATTGTAGACTGGAAGTTCTTCTATCCATTCTTGTGACCTTGCTGTCATATTAACTACATTTCCCCCAAACTTCCTATAGTCTGCCACAAACTTTCCACTCCATCCCACTCTACTTTTGGTAAGTGATCTCACCTACATCTACTTTGCATCTGTATTTTTTAAATATATCTATAAATTTATTTACTTTTGGCTGCATTGGCTCTTCGTTGCTGTGCACGGGCTTTCTCATTGAGGTGGCTTCTCCAACAAACAATTTTAAAGGCAAATACAGAAGGTCACATGGGTGTGAACAAAACTTAGCTCTTTTGATACTGAGAAGACTCAATCAAAGACCTGATAAAGACAACATGAAGCACAGAAAATAATTACAAAACACAAAATCTGGTTTCCCAGGCAGATTACTTAAAAGATAAATCTTTTTTCTTTTCTTTTTTTTTTTTTTTTTTACAATTTCTTATTAAGAACAGACCAATAATCTAAGAAATCTATGTCATTTTAACAGAGAGAGAAAACCAAATTTTAGGTGTGTATCAGTGTACAATTAACACTAAAGCTAATTAAAAAAAGAAACCTTATAAATAAATCTGTCCAATCCTAGCCAGCTTTGACCGCACAAAATAAGATTCCTTTTCCACAAAACTTCAACAATTAAAAAAAAAAAATCCATTTGGGTTTTGTCCCATTCTTTTCCTCCATCTCATTCTAGAACAACCAGTCATTCTATTTTAGGACTGAATTTCTCTTTTTCCCTTAACAAAAATATGTCCTTCATACTTTGCATGCTTGGCACATATAGCTGTTTCACTTCATCCTTACATATGTTGATTATAATTTTTACCCATTAATAATCTTTATTTTTCTGTGAACACTAGGAAGTAAGCAATTGTGAACTGTCTGTCTGCCACATACTATCATTCTGTAGAAGATTAATACATTTTACAAATATACTGTCTCATAATTTTTTATGGGTGTATGCTTCCTTATAGTACAATTTTCAATTTTTAAAAATTGAAGTATAGTTGATTTACAATGTTGTCTTAGTTTCTGGTGTACAGCAAAGTGATTCAGTTATACGTATATATACATATTCTTTTTCCTATTCTTTTCCATTATGGTTTATTACAGGATACTGAAGGCAGTTCCTTGTGCTATACAGTAGGATCTTGTTGTCACAGTACAATTTTCCATGTGGCAAAATTCATGTTCACTAATAAACCCGAATATCTTTTGTCTCTGTAGAATTTAAGAAGCCCCAAATAAATAAACTTATGGTCAGCAATTAATGTTTCAGTATTTTACCTTATTTGGAAATGATCTAGATATTCATTGAATATCACTTAACTTAGAACAGCTTTAAGGTTTCAAGTTGTCAAAAGGTTTTTGAACCTATTTTTAAGTAGATATATTAGAAAACAAAATTATTGTTGAAAAGTTTATTTATAAACTTTTTTCATTCATGTCTATTTAATTCTCTTGTTCTTAACACTTTTGAATTAGCAATGCTTGACTTGCTTGTGAAAATGTCATGAGACAATAAACAAAGCTAGCCATCATCTCAAGTTATTTTTCTCGTTGACAAATCAGGCACGTATCAAAAATATCACAGAAGCAAAGAGCCTTCAAAGTTAAACATAATTTTTTTTTTAATTGCCATACTTGACACATCAAGCAATTCATTTCTATTGTGAATTTTGTTCTTAGGTTAGATTTATAGTTTTATAATCTTAAGTATCTAGCAGAGATAACTTAAGCTTGTTTGACTTAGTATAAACCTAGGTGGGAAAAAATTGTATGTCTGCATTATATTTAATGCTGACAACTCCAAAGACATGCCCGTTTTTATTTTGCCAACAATTTTAAGACTAGCTTTATTTACCAAATATTTATCCCAGATCATGTGAACTTAAAACAAAATTGGGTTAGTTTCTAGACTTCTCACTCATTTATCTCTAAGCCAGTTCAAATAGAACTTCTTTAATGGATTTTATAACTAATTTGGTAATACCATCCAAAGGTAGAAAAAAATCACCTGTACATAATATACATGCATAGACATACGCAGACATACAGACAAATGCAGTGATCCTAGAGCTTTCATTTTATAATTTTAAGCATGAGTCAGTAAAACTTAGTAATACAAACTCACTGGTTTATACCTACTTTATATATATATATTTAAAACACTTATTTATTTGGCTGAGTTGGGTCTTAGTTGCAGCACGCAGGATCTTTGTTGTGACGCAGAGGCTTCTTTCTAGTTGTGGTACGCAGGCTCTAGAGCGCACGGGCTTAGTTATGCCGCAGCATGTGGGATCTTAGTTCCAGGGATCAAACCCACGTTCCCTGCATTGGAAGGTGGATTCTTAACCACTGGACCACCAGGGAAGTCCCTATACCTACTTTATATTCTTAACCAAATTGTGTTTCTGGCAAATGGGACAAGTTGAGGTTACCTACTCAATATGAGGGCTAATTCTTTTTATCAATATTTGTGGAGCAAGTTTCTAGGATTTTCATTTGACCTGATAGGTAATCTTATGGAGGCTGAGAACTACGCTTTAGGTGAGTGACTGAGGAGACATCTAGCGGCTGTCTGGATGTCTCCAAAGCTCATCTGAGTGGATAAAATATTCAGCCTTTTTGCAATTAGCCTTTTTCCTTTTCAGCCTCAGGTAGTTGCTTCTGGGGGACCCTCAGTCCCTTGAGAGCAGGAGCCTAAAGTTCAAGTGGCTGAGGGGCTGGTGTATAACAAGGTCTGGCAGAAGGATGAAGGAGCCAGGGGCTTGAAGGGAGTCACAGCAGAGGACTCAAGGGAAGTGATGGAAGATCAAAGAAGGCACAGGGGAAAAAACAGAAGCAATGGCAAGGGAGAGGTTGAAGAGGGGCCAGTTCGGGGAGATCTTATGTTTCCCAAAGAATCCAATGACGATCCAATTATCCTCAGCAGCATCATGTCATCAAGAAGGAGGAAGACAGGGCTTCCCTGGTGGCGCCGTGGTTAAGAACCCGCCTGCCAATGCAGGGGACACGGGTTCGAGCCCTGGTCCGGGAGGACCCCACATGCCGCAGAGCAACTAAGCCCGTGCGCCACAACTACTGAGCCTGCGCTCTAGAGCCTGCGAGCCACAACTACTGAAGCCTGTGCGGGTAGAGCCGGTGCTCCACAACAGGAGAAGCCACTGCAATGAGAAGCCCACGCGCCCCAACGAAGAGCAGCCCCCACTCGCCACAACTAGAAGAAAGCCCGCACACAGCAATGAAGACCCAATGCAGCCACAAATAGATAAATAAAATAAAATAAATAAAACGTTAAAGGAAAAAAAGGAGGAAGACAGGTCTGGTGCACCATACAGTCGGCAGGGGCTCGAGAAGGGGGTTTCAGCTGACAGAAGTTCCCATGGAGCAGCACGACCACACAAACAAGAGATGCCTGAAAAAACAGCTCCTGTCAGGGTCTGGATGTCAGCTTCCAATCAAGCCAACTTCTGACAACAGAGCTCGTTAAAACAAAATTTTTTTTTGGCGCGGCTTGCAGGAATCTTAGTTCCCCAACCAGGGATTGACCCCAGGCCATGGCAATGAAATCACCGAGTCCTAACCACTAAGCCGCCAGGGAACTCCCCTCGAAAAAAATTCTTTCAAATATCTTATTATCAGCTGAGATAAACAACAAATATTCCTGGCAGTGTTGACTACCCACTCCTTTTTTTTCTTTTTTAAAACCAGTCATACCTATGCCAACTGACTCAAAACCAAAACCAGTAAAAGCTGTTTATGACTTAACAGAGGACACAAGAGGCCTCCGCACAGAGGGTGCAAGTACGCAGTCCTCCTATGATCTGGAGCCACTCCCAAAGAGAGCCAAAAGAAAGAAAGAAAGATCATTTTTTCCCCCAGAGAGCTGGGAACAATCGGTAGGATGTTAGCTGCAGATGAGGTGCAGCCCACATTTCTGTGCAGCCATATTCTTGGGGACCCTACCTGCAGGTTGGCCTCCTGCACAGGCAAGAACTGACAATTTTCACGCTTTGGCAGGAGGAAAGCCAAGACAAGCCCCCAGGACACAAAACAAGACAAACAGGGGGCTTCCCTGGTGGCGCAGTGGTTGAGAGTCCACCTGCCTATGCAGGGGACACGGGTTTGTGCCCCAGTCTGGGAAGATCCCACATGCCGCGGAGCGGCTGGGCCCGTGAGCCATGGCCACTGAGCCTGCGCGTCCGGAGCCTGTGCTCTGCTACGGGAGAGGCCACAACAGTGAGAGGCCCGCGTACCGAAAAAACAAACAAACAAACAAGACAAACAGGAGAGCAGGAGCTGACAAACAGGAGAGCAAGATCAATAACCAATGGGCCCCCCAAACCAAATTCAACCAGAGTCACAATCCAAATAATTAAAAAAAAAAATTTATTTATTTATTTTGGCTGTGCCTGGTCTTAGTTGTGGCACATGGGATCTTCGTTGCAGCCCATGGGATCTTTAGTTGCGGCATGCGGACTTCTTAGTTGGGGCATGCATGTGGGATCTAGTTCCCTGACCAGGAATCGAACCCGGGCTCCCTGCATTGGGAGTGTAGAGTCTTAACCACTGGACCACCAGGGAAGTCCCACAATCCAAATAATTAATTTTGACAAATGTTTTTCTCATGCTAATCTGAATTTGAAAAGGAAGGGACAAGGAGATACTTTTTACCTTCCTCTCTCAACTGGGCCCTACAGACGGAGACCCGGGAGAGCTGACTTTGGTAGTACATTCTTACCTTTCACTGGTTGTGGTTAGTTTTCCCAGGATCCTGTCTACAGGCCGCAGAGCCAATGAGGTGTCCCAGCCATCCCTCTGTGGTTGCCAGAAACTATAACAGAGGGAAAAGGTCATTTCCCTTTACCCTTCTACGTTCGCAGCTGGGGCCCTTGTAACAAAAGACTAACGAGAGAAAAGCACACAAATGTCTTTGATGTAAGTTCTATGTGATGTGGGAGCCATCATAAGGGAAGGAAGACCTAAAGAGGCAGTCACACCTGAGTGTGTTTATGCTCGATTGGATGAAGAGCGGAGAATTAAGGGAAAATGGGAGAGGACGAGAGGACATGAGCTGAGCGTAGGAAACTGGGGAAACAGCGAGGTCTGCTCAGATTCCTCTCGGCATCCCTCACGTGGAGATAAGGAGGTTCCTTTCCTCTGGGTACAAGCAGGGCACCGCTCACATGATCTGCTTCAGAGGAAGGTCAGAAAGTCCCTCCTCCATGTGCCATTCTCAATTTCCTTCAGTTTCAAATATTCCACAGGCCAAAGTGCTATATTTGGGGGTAGCACGTCCTGAACCCCATCAAAAGAAAAACAGTCCAGGTAAAAACGACATTCCCTTTGTACCCCACCCCAGTGGCATCCTTACATGCTCTCAGAGAACTCTGTCCTGTTCCTTTACTGCACTTCCTCCAGTTGTTGTTACACAGTTGTTACTGTGATTATTTGATTATCCTATTTGTCTCCTCCCATAGCCTGTAAGCTCCAGAAGGGCGGGACTGCGTCTATTTTTGCTCTCCACCGTGTTCCCAGTGCCTGGTAGAGTAGACACTTAACAATGACTAATCGGTATGTTAATGTAAGGGCAGGGAACGGAAAGGCTTCATTGGAAATTTCAGAGCCTGTGCAATGAACGGATGCATAACATATGTGTATAACTAAGAATGTGGTGTAAAAAGAGTTCATTCACTCCAGAATGTTTAAACGTACGTTGGGTAACGTGTTAGAGGCTGAGTACAACCATGGTGACCAAGATTAAACCTCACTGGCTTTAAATCACAACAGTGTGGTATATAGGATATTTTGGCTATATGCCCTTGGCTTCAATTTCATCTAGGCTACCCTCCCACTTGCCCACTTCAACCCTTTGTTCATTTTCACTTTGCCAGGGCCACCCCTAGGTCCCAAACAGATTTGGCTCCTGTCTGTATAAACCCTAACTCCCCCTCCTTCCTTCTTTACGGCTTTTTAGCCATAAAACATTCTGGAGGCCTGATCTCACGATTCCCTGTAAGAAATACTCCACTGGCCAGAGTGACCAGCCACCCAGGCTGCCCTCTTAGAACTGGGACTGGCCACAGGGCCCCAGAAAGACCCCTAAGGGGCTAAGTGCCAGAGCCTCTGGGGCACCTGGTCAAAGTCATGTGCAGGTTTCGGGAGAAGGCACTTCAAAGCCTGGGGCCCCTGTTTGCTCCAGGTGGTTCTCTGCTTGGCTTTCTGGACCTCTCAGTTTCACACTCAAGCTCCAGGAGTGACATGCAAGAGGGCTGTGACCAAGAACCGTCCATTCTATCAGTGGGGCTTCAAATGGAGAAGGCTCACCTTTGTATCCTGCTAGAGAGAGCAGAAAAACACAGCTGTAGGCAAGTGTTTCCCATTTTCTGTATTTATCAAGATCATCTTCCCCACTGGGCACTTTCAACACTATTTTCCTGATTATCTGACCTCCTTAGTTACAGACTCTACCGATGGCTTGCTTCATTCTCTCCGTCCTTTGTGAGTCATTTGGGCAATTCCCCTGCTTGCCAACCCCAGGCCTTCCCCATCTCCCTTCCTCCCTGGTAGGTCCCCTTGGCTTAACACACTGGCAGCATTAGGTTACAGATGATCCTGCCGGGGAAAGTCACCATGCAGCCGGCCCCATTCTGTCAGCTCCCTCTGCAAATCCTCTGGTAGCTGTGACTGGCTCGCTCTGAATCCCCTTATGATTGGCAGCTTCTGGCCCCGAGCAGAATTCGCCCCATGCATTTTTCAGATGGCAGATTATTTTTACATCTTTAGGGTGGAGAAGGGAATATGCATAGCTCAAGACCCCAGATTTCATGCAGTGACCTGGCCTTCTAGATAAATTACAGTACTATATTGAACACTTAGACACTGTTTGATCACTCCCAAGGACGAGAGGATACAGAGGATGGAAAAGTGCTAAGGGGTGCAAACTAATGTTTCTTTTTTCTAAAGTAGCATAGGAAATGCAATAGTTTTACGCTTCAGAAAATGTCCTGTTTTTAAGACACATTCCCAGAGGTGCAGAGCTAAGTGGATTCAGTGAACCTTGGGATATAAATGTAGGCTTTTCACTGAAACCCCAGACCTCAAAACCACTTTGATTGGTCAGTTATCACCACTCCTCTCCATTGCCAGGTTGAAATATTTATTGAAAAATTGAAAACACAGATGCAATGTATTATACAAAGAAAAGTCTTAATACCATAATAAAAGTACTGTTGGAAGGAAACAAAGCCAGTGGCTACCTGCCCTGGGAAGGTAGGCACTCAGTGAAAAATGAAATTCATTTATAGGAACTATTCTAATGGAAAATTGGGGAAAAGGTTAAAAACAGAAGAAAAAACCCAATCCCATCCCTGAAAACCTAAATGTGAAAGAGTTTGTTATAAGTTTGAGACAATTGCGTTATCACCAAGATTTATCTGAACCCCCTCAGTTTGTCCCTGTGAGTAGTAATCAGCCTAATTTAGGGCCTTCAAACCTGAGGTAGTTGAGGGTCACCTGAAAGACATGTCTGGAGATCACCTACTCTCAGAATCGGACCCAACGATGTTTGACCAATTGTTTCATGTTGCTTTGGCTCCTGGGGTGAGAGGCCAAGTTGCCACTGTGGGTAGCTAATCCTGTATTTTGGTCTGGACCTGGGAGATGTGAGCAGTAGACAGCTGGCCCGGTATGCTGCGTTGATGGCTGGCAGGCCCGAGGTGGTGGTTTTCTATGCAACAGGCAGCGCGGTCTCTGGAGGACCGAGGATGGCGGAGAGAGGGCAAAGCCAGTCTGGTTGGAAGGCCAATGCCAGGACTGAAGGCTTTCACCGGCAGAAAGGATTTCCAGAGACGCAGAAAGGTGGTAGAAGGTAGCAAGAACATCACCACTTGGTAAAGACCAAGGTAAGTGGAGCCAGGAGATCCCCCTAGACTAAGGAGCTGGCCAAGAAGCAGGCGCCACCCAGGTGCAAGGCCCAAACCAGCTCCTCAGTGAGAGGCCGAAGCAAACCAACCGGACTGGAGACATTAGCTCATGAGCCCCGTGGTACCCGGTGTAAACCCTGCTGTCTGCCTTGGCAGCTCAGACACTTCCAAGAAACGATGCTCTGGACAATGGTTCTTCCGGCCACTGGGTCAGGGACTCAAATTCAGGTAGGATCCTAGGGATCCTGTTGTGGGCGGCAGAATCAGCAAACAATCTAAATTCGAGTCTCATTTAAACTCCGTGCTCAGATATAAATAACCCCACAGAGGTAGGTCTTTCCTTCAATGCTTTTTCCTTATTATGTACACTCATATCCTTACCCTAGAGATATGAGACACTGTGCTACAGAATTAAAATAATGGATACGGCTGTATTTCGGCCTCTCGTCAACGCTAAGGCATCACTTCATTGCTGTCCTGCCTTGCTCTGACCCATTCACACTGACCCATGAGACTCAAGTCACGAATGATGCTCAGTGACTAATTTAAAAGGCTGTGAGGTTCGTTTTTAGCCTGAGGATGTGACTCCTGCTTTAACCAAGGCATTTCACACCCAGGATAACACGCTCATTTTTAGAGTAGCCAAGGTACGACATCTTGATTTGGGCTAGAGAATGGACTAGCTTCTGAGTCAAGCGATTATAAAAGTAATTATACTAATTCTGACATATATTTCCTCATGTGAGACTGAATTAGCCTGTGTTCCTGTTTAAGTGCTTTCTTAACTGTCTTATTACTCCGGAGAAGCCCATGAAGGTTTTAAAAATTACTGTGGCTTCTTTTTAGAGGGAGTGTTACTCAGGGAATCCTAATCTGGTCCCATATACTAGGTTTTCCCCCCATCGGTCATTTGGAGCACAATAGTCTGAATGGCTGAGATTCTGGAAGTGAGGACCAGCCACGTTTGGAAGTGTTGACCCATGCTGAGAACACACCAATTGGCTTAATAGGCACAGCTGGGCCAGGGATGCTACACATCATTCCTTCTGAGGCTTGGGTGGAAAAACAGTCGAGCACAAAGAAGCAGTGAACATTAAGACCGGTCAGTTTCTACTGCTGCTGCCTTGTCAGCCCAGTATGGAGATCACACATCTGAGTCTCATAATCTGAGCTCATGGGACACAGGTTTTTGAGTGTCCTAGTTAGAAAATGCAGAGAAAGGGAGTTGGCGGTGGGGGCTTAGGAAGGAGAGAGAGTTGATTCACAGTGACCAAAAGGGAGTCTCACAACCTGTCACGTAGCAACACTCAGCAATGGTCCTTGGGGACAGGTCCTGGGAAGTGCTTGTTGGCTACTACCTATGAATTGCTACAGATAAAGGAAGGAAGACATTGTTTGTCCAAGATGGGAAGGTCACTTAAATGCTGGGGTCCATCTGGAGGTGAAGAAGTGCTGGCGGGGCTGCCCATCTCCAGGACATCGTTCAAGCTCCTTCTGTCCTCATCCTGTCCGCGAGGCAGCCAGGGCCCGGGATGTGTGGTTGGAAGGGGTCAGAGCCAGTGGTCCCCCTCTCTTGTTTTCCCTGACCCAGATGCTCTGAGGAGCTTTCCTCTTCAAGACCCAAACCGGCAACAACAGATCGGGATGGCCTCTAGGTCTTGTTTCCGATTCTTAAAGACGGATGTACTCAGGCAGCAACGCAAGCCTAGCCATAGTCACACCTGAAATCCTGGTTGCTGCCAGCACTGCTGCTAATGGAGATTAGTCAGAATATTCAAGGTACCAAACCAAGCCCAGGGTCTTTCCTGCTGGGAGCAAGTAAGTTGGCCTGATCTTCTGGGTCTGTCCATTAGGTAGAACATGGAACTACCTTCTTGAGATTCAAGAGGGTGCCAAGGCAGACATTTGGAGAAAGGGATTGGAAACCCCTCACGTGTTCCCTCTTAGGGCCCTGCCTGGGTATGAAGGGAGGTGTCAACTGAGGGGCCATGGAAGATTCCTTCCGGGGGGAGGAAGTGTGGCTACTCTCACCGGCTGGGTTCAAGCATGGGATAAGGCTTTTCAGCCCGGTCACAAGGAGCTTCCAAGAAAGGTGGTCTCCTGAAGACCTGGGCTGTGTGCACCCTTCCTCCCCCTCTCTCTGTCGCCCCTCACTTGTGAAGGTGGGCAGAGGCTTTCGGCTGGGCTCCAGCTTTAGAAGGCAAGGCACTCGCTCTCCTTCCGCCCGGCCCCGGGGAGTGGCCTCGGCCGACCCACACTTGCTCAGCAGGACACTCGGCTCGGGGGGCCGGCGGGGAGCACCGTGGCGAAGCCTAGGCAGCACCATTGCTGTGAGCTGCTGTGGTTAGGGGCCCCCAATAGCTCAGGGCTTCAGGGGCGATCCCCTGGGAGTGTTGGCTATGTGAGTGAAACTTGGGGAAAAAAAGACCCGACCACCATAAGAAGAAGTGGGAATCCATGGAACTGCCAAAAGAGGGGGGCACTGCCTTGGCATTCTCAGCCAGGACACTTCTGCTCTTCTTCCAACTCCGTGCAGCCTCAGGGTCGGGTCACGGTTTGGAATCCACCAGTCCCCCGGTGTTCACAAGTTTGTGCAAATGCTGAAACGGAAAAGGCTGAGAAGAAAACAGAAAAGAAAACGCGTAAGATCTTCGCTCTCCAGCTCAACAGCAGTAGCAACAAGCCTCCCACCCCACCCCCAACAAGGACACCGACTGTTTGGGGGTAAAACAGGCAGGACCGGGAAGGAGGTCCCCTCTGTCGGGGTGGCCCTGGGCTCCCCTCTTCTTGGCGGTGGGGGACGAGTGAAAGAACACAGATCATGGGCTGTGGAGGGAGTCTTTGGAAGGCCGGGCAGGTCCTCAGCACCGGATGATGGACGTGGCGCGCACTCCCAGGGGCTGGCCCGTGACTGGGGGAATCACACACACACACAGATGGGCAACAAGGATTTACACTCTGACCTGTGGGACGTCGGTGTGACTCTATTCCTTCTCGGTGATCACTTCTTGCAGCGTAGGTGGTGATGCTTCTGTTCCTAAAAGACAATAGTCGCTTATGTTTCACAGTGTCTGGTGCACGCACACATCCATCTAGCCAGCAGAAACGGCCGCCAGGCTGGGCTCTAAAATACATAATCATGACCACCTATTCCCTGGGTCAAGTGTCCAGGAATGACCGGGCGGCATCTGTGCTGGGTTTCCAGAGTCAGTGAGCCCAGTGAGAATCACGATCTTGGTTGTGATCAAGTTGGCCACTTTGGATGTTCAGAAAAGCAGCCCGCACAGACTCCGGGCGACCAAGAGTCCCTGGGCTGGTGGGGTGAACCTTTCTCCACTCCACACTGTTTCTAGCTCCTGACCCTTGCTGTCTCTCGCCATTGCTACCCATAGCTGGCTCTAGGCAGCCAGAAGCTTGGAACTCACTTGCCCTGTCTGCTGGACCTTCACTGACCACTATTCATTCATTCACTACTCAACCTGATGCTGGCCTGAAACTAAACTCCTGGGGAGAAAAACCAGGCTAACTGGGTCTGGAAGGCAATGGTGTGAGTGAGTGACCATTCAGTCCACTGGTCAACGTTCAGGTCTTGAAAGATGACCACAAAAGCTTTCTATTCACCACCAGTTTGGGGCTTATGGGTATTCACCACTGGAGAAAAAAGATGCCCTGTGAGGGCTTCCCTGGTGGCGCAGTGGTTGAGAGTCCGCCTGCCGATGCAGGGGACACGGGTTCGTGCCCCGGTCCGGGAAGATCCCACACGCCGCGGAGCGGCTGGGCCCGTGAGCCATGGCCGTTGAGCCTGCGCGTCCGGAGCCTGTGCTCCGCAACGGGAGACGCCACAACAGTGAGAGGCCCACATACCGCGCGCAAAAAAAAAAAAGATGCCCTGTGAATAGAAGGGAGGAGGGAGAAGTTCCTGGTTCCGCCGTATGGGAGGGGGAGGCCCACAGCATCCCCCCACCTCCCTCCCTGGGGGCTGTGCCAGTCCTTGGCTCACCTTCTTCCCAGCCCTCGGCAACACCAGCGAGCTCGTAATGCTTTTTCCGAAGCTCTCCCAGTTTTTGACGCTCCTTTTGCAGTTCGTTTTCTAGCTCCAGCACCCTAACCTGTGGGGAAAGTGGCCTTTGCTTTGAGCAGGGACCTGAGAACGGTCTCACGTCGACCTAATCCCTTTCCTCTGTGGTTCAGGACTCGTCGTCCATGTTATCCATAGCTTACCCAGTCCTCAATTTCACCCTTGTCTCTGCTCTAATTTCTCCATCCTCTCGTTCATCCATCTATCCCAATGGCTTTTATGCTTTCTCACTGGGACCCTCTACTGGAAATGAATGATACTTTACGGTCCAAATGCCTAAATGGGAGTAGGGCTTATCTTACGTTCCTCTGATAAATCACTAACTAAAAACATACTACTCAGCTACTAAAAAAAATGAAAAATCTTGCCATTTGCAACAACACCGATGGATCTAGAAGGTATTCTGAAAAGTGATGTAAGTCATAGAAAGACAAATACCATATGATCTCACCTAAATGTGGAATCTAAAAAACAAAACAAACAAAATAACATGAAAAGAGACTCACAGATACAGAGAATAAACAGGTAGTTGACAGAGTGGAGGGGAGGTTGAGGGGGGTGAAATATGTGAAGGGGATTAAGAGGTACAAACCTCCAGTTATAAAATAAATAAGTCACAAGGATATAAGATACAGCGTAAGGAATATGGTCAGTATTATTGTAATAACTTTGTATGGAGACAGATGGTTACTAGACTTATCGTGATGATCATTTCGTGATGTATGCAAATGTCAAATCACTATGTAGTACATCTGAAACTGATGTAACAGTGTACGTCGACTCTATTTCAATAAATAAAAAGAGAAAAAATGGAAAGAAAAGGACAACTCTAATGTTTAGTCTACCTATATGATACATTCTAATCCAGTTGTAACCCATCTCCTTCAACCCCAGTTCTCTGGAAGTCTAGACAGGAACCAAATACAATGGTTCTGGCATTTTTGAGGGGTTGGTCTAACTATTGTGCAGGAAAAGGTACAATCTCACTAACGGAAGGGTTGGTTCTTGGCTATTCCTCCTCCTCATTAATTATTTTATTTATTACTGCAAGAAATATTTGCTGAGCTCCCTTAATGGACCCCAGGCTCTGTTACAGGTGCTGGAGACACAGTGGTGCTCAGACAGCCAAGGTCCCTGCTTACCTGCTAACCCCTTACCTCATGGGGGGATGAGACAAACTAATGAACAAGGAAAGACCTGATCGTGAAGCAAATGACACAGGGCGACTTAGTGATAAAGACTAAGGGTGGGCAGCAAAGGCTACTCTCAGGAAGTAACTTTTGACCGGGAGAGAGTCATGAGGTGAGGTTGGAGCAATAGGCAAGGATCGTTACGCCTGCGGCCCACAGGCCAGGGGAAGGAGTCTGGGTATCACTCCAAGTCCAAAGGAAGCCAGCGGAAGCTTTTAAGCAGGGAACTGACATGTCGTCATTTACATTTTTACAACATGTTGAGGCTGAATGCACTGAAGATGGGCAGAGTGGAAGCAACTAGACCCAGTAAGGTGGTTTGTTTTTTTTTGCTTTTTAAACTTTTTATTATGGAAAATGTAAAACATATACAGAAGGATGGAGACTGGTACAGTGAACCCCACCATATACCTTTCATGTTGCTCCATCAACTACCAACTCATGGCCAGACTTGTCTCAGCAATACTCTTTCCTGTTCTCCCTGCCCCGCCATGGGATAATTCTACAACACATACTTGCATACAATGTAGGTAAGTTGCTTCTGCAGTAGCTCAGCAGAGACAACAGAACTGAGCCCAGTTCCTTCAGTGTCTACAGACACCTGGCACATGACTTTTCCTAAAAATGCTGAGTATAGACTTCACCAGTCTCAAGCTGGACTTTACCCCAGGACTGTGACCAGAAATTCTAGAACAAGGATGTCAAGGTATTCTCCAGGATCCTATTTTGCATGGGATAACTTTACTAAAACTGAGAAATGGCATCGCCTTTGATGGGTTAACAGTGGATTGACCTTTTTTAAAAAAAACCTGAAGGTCATATACAAATAATTCATATTGAAAGTTTTCAAAAAATTGTCAATATAAGACTAATACCAGTTTATGGTCCGCTTAGGAGAGAGCTGATAACATTTTGAGGGATGCCAGACCAAGACGGGTGGGCAAGAGTTAAGATTCTGATCTTTACTAATGACCTCTGTCCACCTCCGCTGTTGCTTCCAGCATCACTTACTGTTCATTCTTGGGGTGATATGTACCTCTGTGTTCATTTCCCCTGCGAGTTTCTCTCTGACTTCTCCCCATGGGAATAATATGTGGGGTCAGTGGCAATGGAGTCTGACCAGACTTAGAGATGGAGTTCCTACCTGGGAATCCATCTCCTGGCGTTTGATCTGGGTCAGCGTCATGCTTGAGAAGTCCATGCTGTCTGCAATGATGGAAATAGGAGGGTCTTGTCGAATGACACCCCAGCTGACACTTACCTGAGAGGTGGCCGGTGCCAACGCTCTGCTGAAATGCTTGGTTTGTCATTTACCAACATACACGTGAATGTAAGTGAGGGGTGGAGAGGGAGGAAGACAATGACAGGGTAACTAGGGTCAGACCCCACCCCAGTGGACAATCAGGCCTGTGGAGTCATTTCTCTGAATTCAGAGAAATAGCTAAATGGAAAATCTCGCTAAGGCCTGTCCCTAGAGTGATCAATAGCATGCTTATGTGGTGTCTCAACTTTTGAGAAGGTAAGTTTGAATGTACAAAGATGAAAAATAAGACAGAATTTGGAAACAGGACTGTGGGAAATCGGAATCGTGGAGAAGAATGTAATGAGCAGCCACATAGGATGGATGAGAAAAGCATTGCTTCTGAAAGGCTACCTGTGTCCTCGATCTGTGATTTGCCAGAAATGGTTGAGGCCACAACTGCGGCGGTGGCCTGGTTCACGCCCCGAGAGGCCTGCTGCAGCTGGGCCAGGTTTGGGCTGTCCTTATCAGCTTTCACCTGCCAGGACCAAGCAGATTTAGTGTCACACAACATAGAGCAGCAAGGATGGAATCAGATACTCGGTCTGATGGTTCTTGACAAATATATGGGCTCTGCTGTGGTCACCAATCAACTTCTCAAAAATCGCTACCTAGGGGGTCAACTCCTGGCATCTCTCTCTAATATCAAAAATCATTTCTGGGGCTTCCCTGGTGGCGCAGTTGTTAAGAATTCACCTGCCAATGCAGGGAACACAGGTTTGAGCCGTGGTCCAGGAAGATCCCACATGTCGTGAAGCGACTAAGCCCGTGTGCCACAACTACCGAGCCTGCAAGCCACAACTACTGAAGCCCACGAGCCACAAGTACTGAAGCCCGCGAACCACAACTACTGGAGCCCGCGAGCCACAACTACTGAAGCCCGTGTGCCTAGAGCCTGTGCTCCGCAATAAGAGAAGCCACTGCAGCGAGAAGCCCACGCACCGCAACGAAGAGTAGCCCCAGCTCGCTGCAACTAGAGGAAGCCCGCACTCAGCAACGAAGACCCAACACAGCCAAAATTAATAAATAAATTAAATAAATAAATTGAAAACAAAATCATTCCTGACTTATTTGCTTGGTGGCCTCGAACTCTAGCTTTATCACTTATTTTGGGACAACAATAAATAAGGACAGTAAAAGAACACTCCCTGGGGAACTCTACAACTCATGGAAGGATTTTGGTGACGAGCTTTGCATTAGGATTAGCTGGGGCAATGGTTCAAATTTGGACCCTTTTGAAGAGAGGCAGACATTAATTGTGGAACTTCAGAGCCAAGCCAGGTAACCAGCTTACTGGGCCGGCATTTTCCTTATTTGAGCGCTCCTTGAATGTACGATTGCTCATCAGAGGTTGGCATGGCTGGACCCTTAAAGGCCACTTGCAATGAAAATGATGAAGACAAAAGGCATGCACGTGGAGAGGTGGGTTAGAGGGGCTCCCTGCCGAAAGGCTTTTAAGGGAGCCTTGGAGACAGAATTTTTATCTGGGACTCAACCTACCTGGATACTGGATAAATAATCAGTTCTTGGGGCCAGTGCCATGGTCCAGGTATATTTTCTAACCCAGTCAGAACTTACAGTGTCCTGGGGAGCCCAACACAGGTCCTACCTTGGAGGCGGCCACAAGCTGGGCGGTGCTAGCAGCAATTTCATGCGAACAGACCATCAGCTCCTCAAATTTCCCTCGGCCTTGTACCACCAGATCAGCTGCATCCCTGATAGGAGAGAACCAGACGGGTTATGAAACTGACAGCTGCAACCCCTAATGACATCACCTTTAGACCACTCCCATCACCCTGGCAGACAGGGAGCTCAGCCAGCCTGCCCCACCCCCTGTGTTGCTCCAGGAGACCCAGACTCCTTTTTTTTTTGAAATTAATTTTTTTTATACAGCAGGTTCTTATTAGTTATCTATTTTATACATATTAGTGTATACATGTCAATCCCAATCACCCAATTCCTCCCACCACCACCACACCCCGCTTTCCCCCCTTGGTGTCCATACGTTTGTTCTCTACATCTGTGTCTCTATTTCTGCCTTGCAGACTGGCTCATCTGTACCATTTTTCTAGATTCCACATATATGTGTTAATATACAATATTTGTTTTTCTCTTTCTGACTTACTTCACTCTGTATGACAGTCTCTAGGACCATCCACGTCTCTACAAATGACCCAGTTTCGTTCCTTTTTATGGCTGAGTAATATTCCATTGTATATATGTACCACATCTTCTTTATATTCAGACCCAGACTCCCTTTTAAACTTTCAGTCCTATTAACTTCCCTATCAACAGTTCATTTCTAGGGGGAAGATTCTTCCCCTTAGTTGTTCTCTGGGGTGGATCATTGGAAAGCAGGGTGAAGTGAGGAGCCTTGGGATGGACGGATACTTACACCATGACAGTGGCTCCCCAGCCCACAGCTTTAGAGGCCGAGATAAGTCCTTCCGTCCATCGAGAATTCTTGGCATAAAACTCTTTAGGGGATGCTGTACCCTAGGGAAGTGAAAAATACTATTAGCTATCTTTTATCGTGTGCCTACTATGTGCCAGGTGCTTTTATATATATTATCCCATGCAGTCTTCACAGTAACCCCGAGGGGTGAGCATTATTATTCCCATTTTTAAAGATGAGAAAACTAAGATTCAGAGAGTCAAAAATACTTTCCCTAAGGATATGCAGGAAATAAATGGAAATAAATCCTAGGCTTTTCTGACTCCAAAGCCTGGCATTTCTATCACATCCCAATATCTCTATATTGTATATATAAGAATATATATATTATTTATATGTATATACAAATAACTTATGATCTGAGGGGAGTCTAGCCACTCTCTGTGATCTGCCAGAAGAGGACAGTGAGTGATTAAAAAAATAATTGCTGAGGGGTGGGGGAGGGAATTGGAGGAAGGGAGACAAAAGGTGTAACTTCCAGTTATAAATAAGTACTAGGGATGTAATGTACAACATGAAAAATATAATGAACACTGCTGTATGTTATACATGAAAGATACTGAGACTAAATCCTAAGAGTTCTCATCACAAGGAAAAAACTTGTTTTCTTTCTTTCATTTTGTATCTATAAGAGATGACAGTTGTTCACTAAACTTACTGGGATAATCGCTTCATATGCGTTAAGTCAAAGCGTTATGTTGTACACCTTAAACTGATACAGCGCTGTGTGTCAATTATATCTCAATAAAACTGAAAGAAAAATATAATAATTCCTACTTGGAATTTTAAAATGCTTTTATGCTTCAGAAGTACCTGACAGTCTGAGAATCTACAGATACTCCTTGCTCAGTCCCTCCTTCTATTTTGGGGGCAGAAAACATCACCTCTCGGACTGATAAAAAGCGCCACCAAAGCAGATATAGCGCTGTTCTTTTGTTTTTAAATTTAATTTTACTTATTTTTTTATACAGCAGGTTCTTATTAGTCATCAGTTTTATCCACATCAGTGTATACATGTCGATCCCAATCGCTCGATTCATCACACCACCATCCCCACCCTCCCACAGCTTTCCCGCCTTGGTGTCCATATGTTTGTGCATTACATCTGTGTCTCAACTTCTGCCCTGCAAACCGGTTCATCTGTACCATTTTTCTAGGTTCCACATATATGCATTAATATATGATATTCGTTTTTCTCTTTCTGACTTACTTCACCCTGTATGACAGTCTCTAGATCCATCCACGTCTCAACAAATGACCCAATTTCGTTCCTTTTTATGGCTGAGTAATATTCCATTGTATATATATATACTACAACTTCTTTATCCATTCGTCTGTCGATGGGCATTTAGGTTGCTTCCATGACCTGGCTATTGTAAATAGTGCTGCAAAGAACACTGGGGTGCATGTGTGTTTTTGAATTATGGTTGTCTCTGGGTATATGCCCAGTAGTGGGATTGCTGGATCATATGGTAATTCTACTTTTAGTTTTTTAAGGAAGGTCCATACTGTTCTCCATAGTGGCTGCATCAATTTACATTCTCGCCAACAGTGCAAGAGGGTTCCCTTTTCTCCACACCCTCTCCAGCATTTGTTGTTTGTAGATTTTCTGATGATGCCCATTCAAACTGGTGTGAGGTGATACCTCATTGTAGTTTTGATTTGCATTTCGCTCATAATTAGTGATGTTGAGCAGTTTTTCATGTGCTTCTTGGACATCTGTATGTCTTCTTTGGAGAAATGTCTACTTAGGTCTTCTGCCCATTTTTGGATTTGGTTGTTTCTTTAATAATGAGCTGCATGAGCTGTTTACATATTTTAGAGATTAATCCTTTGTCCGTTGATTCGTTTGCAAATATTTTCTCCCATTCTGAGGGTTGTCTTTTCATCTTGTTTATGGTTTCCTTTGCTGTGCGAAAGCTTTGAAGTTTCATTAGGTCCCATTTGTTTATTTTTGTTTTTATTTCCACTACTCTAGGAGGTGGATCAAAAAAGATCTTGCTGTGATTTATGTCAAAGAGTGTTCTTCCTATGTTTTCCTCTAAGAGTTTTATAGTGTCTGGTCTTACATTTAGGTCTCGAATCCATTTTGAGTTTATTTTTGTGTATGGTGTTAGGGAGTGTTCTAATTTCATTCTATTACATGTAGCTGTCCAGTTTTCCCAGCAACACTTATTGAAGAGACTGTCTTTTCTCCATTGTATATCCTTGCCTCCTTTGTCATAGATTAGTTGACCACAGGTGTGTGGGTTTATCTCTGGGCTTTCTATCTTGTTCCATTGATCTATGTTTCTGTTTTTGTGCCAGTACCATATTGTCTTGGTTACTGTAGCTTTGTAGTATAGTCTTAAGTCAGGGAGTCTGATTCCTCCAGCTCCGTTTTTCCCCCTCAAGACTGCTTTGGCTATTCGGGGTCTTTTGTGTCTCCATACAAATTTTAAGATTTTTTGTTCTAGTTCCGTAAAAAATGGCATTGGTAATTTGATAGGGATTGCATTGAATCTGTAGATTGCTTTGGGTAGTATAGTCATTTTCACAATATTGATTCTTCCAATCCAAGAACATGGTATATCTCTCCATCTGTTGGTATCATCTTGAATTTCTTTCATCAGTGTCTTATAGTTTTCTGCATACAGGACTTTTGTATGTTTATTCATACAAAATAAACCTAGATAGGTTTATTCCTAGGTATTTTATTCTTTTTGTTGCAATGGTAAATACAGAGCATATATATGGGTCTTGTTTATGTATCCATTCATGAAGCCTGTGTCTTTTGGTTGGAACATTTAATCCATTCACGTTTAAGGTAATTATCGATATGTATGTTCCTATGACCATTTTCTTAATTGTTTTGGGTTTGTGTTTGTAGGTCCTTTTCTTCTCTTGTGTTTCCCACTTAGAGAAGTTCCTTTAGCATTTGTTGTAGAGCTGTTCCTTCATCTGGTACATAGCCCTCTGCCTTTTCTGCCTTTTCATCTTGTCTATCTTTCTGTGAATGTGGTTTTTGTTCCACAGGCTGCAGGATTGTAGTTCTTCTTGCTTCTGCTGTCTGCGCTCTGGTGGATGAGGCTATCTAAGAGGCTTGATGGGAGGGACTGGCGGTGGGTAGAGCTGACTGTTGCACTGATGGGCAGAGCTCAGTAAAACTTTAATCCGCTTGACTGCTGATAGGTGGGGCTGGGTTCCCTCCCTGTTGGTTGTTTGGCCTGAGGTGACCCAACACTGGAGCCTACCTGGGCTTTTTGGTAGGGCTAACGGCAGCCTCTGGGAGGGCTCACGCCAAGGAGTACTTCCCAGAACATCTGCTGCCAGTGTCCTTGTCCCCATGGTGAGCCACAGCCACCCCCCGCCTCTGCAGGAGACCCTCCAACACTAGCAGGTAGGTCTGGTTCAGTCTCCCCTGGGGTCACTGCTCCTTCCCCTGGGTCCCAGTGCACACACTACTTTGTGTGTGCCCTCCAAGAGTGGAGTCTCTGTTTCCCCCAGTCCTGTCGAAGTCCTGCAGTCAAATCCCACTAGGCTTCAAAGTCTGATTCTCTAGGAATTCTTCCTCCCGTTGCCAGACCCTCAGGTTGGGAAGCCTGACGTGGGGCTCAGAACCTTCACTCCAGTGGGTGGACTTCTGTGGTATAAGTGTTCTCCAGTCTGTGAGTCACCCACCCAGCAGTTATGGGATTTGATTTTACTGTGATTGCGCCCCTCCTACCGTCTCACTGTGGCTTCTCCTTTGTCTTTGGATGTGGGTATCTTTTCTGGTGAGTTCCAGTGTCTTCCTGTCGATGATTGTCCAGCAGCTAGTTGTGATTCTGGTGTTCTCACAAGAGGGAGTGAGAGCACGTCCTTCTACTCCACCATACATTTATGATGAGCCAGACACATTTTACTCATCAAAATATTAAACAATTCTGGAACCTGAGAAGTTCAAACTCTGGGTGCTGGCAGATTTTACTTTTGATGAGACCCTGCTTCCTAGAAGGCTGGCAGTCATTTCCCTGTAACATCACGTGGTAAATGAGCTTCGTTCTTTACAGGATTGTTTTTAGGCTCATAGCCCCCCCTCTGGACCTTTGTCTCCTGAGCTGCAGCCGCACACGGGCATGTGAGAAAGGAAAAAAGAGGCTGATGACACCAGCAAAGGAGCAAGAAAACTGAAGTGATGATGTCAACAAGGGACGGAGGCAGAGTCTGTCTGAATCACTGCGAGTTAACTGCTGTTGGAAAGAGACATGGCAGGGACTTCCCCAGCAGTCCGGTGGTTAAGACCCTGCGCTTCCACTGCAGGGGGTGTGGGTTCGATCCCTGGTAGGGGAACTAAGATCCCGCATGCACAGAAAGAGACATGGGCAGAGCCCACAGTGGAGACTCAGCACCAGGTTGGCATTTCTGATTTGCCCGGTTTTAAAAGTCCTCACTCCCTCCTCCGAGAGTCCAGACTTACAATGCACGCTGGGCTTCCATGGCAGGTTCCAGTGACATCCACTGGGGTGAACGAGCCTGCCGCTGGAGGCTCTGGCCAACTGCCCTCCGGGGACCTGGCCATGCCCCAGCTTCTTTCCATAGCATTTGTTGGCGTCCATGGGAGTGGCAGCTGTGCCCTCAGGTGGACACATATGGCTGGACGGCAGCACACCTAGACCTCACTGAATGTGTATCGAGTAGACTCCACCTCTCACTGAGCTGGGAATCAGTAACCGATGTTTGCTCTGTCTAGGGCCCTCACCCATGCTTACCCGGCCACTCTCCACTATCTCTCTCTGGAGCTCCTTTGAGGCCACGATCAGGACCTTAATAGCCTGCATTAGGCTGGTACAGGAGCCAAGGATCCTGCAACAAGCAAAAACAACAACAAAAAAGTCAGGGACACAAAACAGAGACCAAAAACAATGCAGAAGACTTGTTTCCTTTTTCTCTCCTGAACACACGCCAACTTGGGATGGGAAAAAAGGCAGGGAATATTCTGGAGGGGAAGCTCTGAAGGAAAGGTGGGTGAGAGAGGAGACTTGATTGTGGATCTTCTTCATAAGGAATAGGGAAGTAGTGACTCTTGGGGTTTCTTTCCCCTATAATGCAATATTGATATCATGGTCATCATTAATACTGATATTGACAATTCCATAGACTCAGCCCTTCCCTGTGGCGGCTAAGGTTCTATTCTAATCAGTATGATCCAGTGCAGGAAAGACAGATCCTGATCACCTAGGTGTCACCACGCCGCTCAGACTGACCTTTCATTCACCTCCAATTTAACTCCTGTGTCTCCAGCTCGGGATTTGCTGAGCATCTCCTATTAAAAAAGAAGCAGAGTTTCTCAGTACCTCACAGGTACTGAGAACCCACTGGTGTCCTGCTACACCTGGGGTCCAACATCCTGCAGTAGCTGAGAAACCTAGAAGTGCCCACCCATGTCCTCGTGAGAGTCAGGAAAAGAACCCAGACCTCCGATCTATTCAGTGGGAGGCAGCTGGAGCTACAGTCTGTGTCTGTGTCACGTTCCTGGGCTGATGTGCACAGAACTCTGAGAGCTACGGCACCATGTCCACAGGGGCAGCTGCTACCAGGTCCTCGAGGCAGGCAGCACACCAAGGCAGATGGCCTGAGTCTTCCATCAAAGGAGTAACATGTGACCTTTCCAATGGTGCCCGCTCAGCTTTTCCTGAGACAACAGTTACAGTAGTTGGTTTACTGAGTGCCTGGCACTGAGATCCATGTGCATTACCTCACTGAGCTCTTTACAACACCCCTCTGAGGAAGGTACTGTTATCATCACCATCACATAGAAACGGAATCCGAATCTTAGCGGGGTTAACGTAACTCAGCAGTCAGTCTGGAACTTGAATGTAGGATGGCCTGACACCAAAGTATGTGATCCTTGAGGAAACTGCTCATCTTTCGTTGGAGAACTTTCTATTTTCTGTAACTCAGAGATCCCAGGGGATTTGGGTTTTGGTTTGTTTTATAGGGGGCTCTGCAGAGAACGGCTAAGATATATCCAGCGGGCAATGTTGCCAAAAGGTAGTTGCACAGCATCACTTTAGGTGATCCTGCAGAGACTTCCATACCTCTATTCTGGCCGTAGCGGTTTCAATGGCAGCGGAAGTGGCAGCCATCTCTTTGTCCACCAGGTCCCCCAGTTCCTCCTGTTTGATGTCCAGGCCTCTGGGCAGGAGCTCCTGTGAACAGCATCACGAAGGCGGAAATGACCCTTTGACCTCCTTTCTACCCTCCCGTGGTAGACAGGTAACCCCCCATGACAGCAGAAGGTAGGAGGGTCCCACCACGTAACACACTTCTGCATGCTGTGGTGGGACCTGTCTGGAACTCTCTACCACGTGAGCTCTGCAACTCCACACTCCTCCCACCTCTATTCTCACTCAAAACCCACCTCTTTCCAGAAGGCCATCCCTGTTGAACCCCACACAAAGCCATTCAGTTGCAGCTGCTCAGACCCTGACCCCACCATTGTGCAGCACTGACTGTATTTGCTGCTTGGGAGGTACTTTAAAAACACCTTCAGGGCTTCCCTGGTGGCGCAGTGGTTAGGAATCCACCTGCCAATGCAGGGGACATGGGTTCGAGCCATGGTCCAGGAAGATCCCATGTGCCGCGGAGCAACTAAGCCCGTGCACCACAACTACTGAGCCTGCACTCTAGAGCCCGTGAGCCACAACTACTGAGCCCACGTGCTACAACTACTGAAGCCCATGCGCCTAGAGCCCACGCTCCGCAACAAGAGAAGCCACCGCGATGAGAGGCCTGTGCACTGCAACAGAGAGTAGCCCCTGCTCGCCGCAACTAGAGAAAGCCTGCGCGCAGCAACGAAGACCTAACGCAGCCAAAAATAAATAAATAAAATAAATTAATTAAAATAAATTCAGATGAGGGAATTCCCTGGCAGTCCAGTGGTTAGGAGTCTGTGCTTTCATTGCCATGGGTTGGATCCCTGGTCGGCAAACTAAGATCCTGCAAGCCACTTGGTGGAGTTCGAATGAGAGATGATGAGGATATGACCTCTGGCCCTGGTCTCTTCCTACTCTGAATTTATCATTCCCCCTATTTTAGGTGGTAATATTCCTACTATTCTAGGAATTAGAAGCTGCCGTGTACTCCTTAAATAGATCTGTATCACACTGTATAGAAATGGTTGATTTCCAGGACTCCCCTGGTGGTCCAGTGGTTAAGAATCCACCTTTCAATGCAGGGGACCCAGGTTCAATCCCTGGTCAGGGAACTAAGATCCCACACGCCACGGGGCAACTAAGCCCACGTGCCACAACTACTGAGCCCGCGCACTACAACTAGAGAGCCCGTGTGCCACAAACTACAGAGCCCACATGCTCTGGAGCCCATGTGCCACAAGTAGAGAGAAGCCCGCGTGCTGCAACGAAGAGCCCATGTGCCGCAATGAAAGATCCTGCATGCCTCAACGTAGATCCCGCGACTAAGACCCTGCAACTAAGATGCAACGCAGCCAAAAATAAAATTTAAATTTAGAAAGGTTGATTTCCTTATTTTTCTTCCCCAGGGAGACCATACCTTCCCCAGGGGACCTATTTGTCCCTGTAGAACTACACCTGGCACAATTCCCTGTACATAGGTCATACTCACTACATCTTTATTGAGTGAATAAATATATTGTCTTCATTTTAGGTGTTACCTGCCCAGCCAGATAAAAGCCTTTGAAAACGGGAAAACTGTGCTCATCCTTCTTCGACACAGCTTAGCACAGTGATGATCACACAGAAGATTCTCAATTACTATCCAGTGAATTAAATACAACTGGAAAGTCATTCAGAAGGTCAAGTTTTACAGTTCTAACTCTACTTTCCAGAATCAAGTTTAAAGTACAGAAAGAACTGGCTTAGAACATCACTGATCCCTGAAGAAATCCCCAGCACTCATACCAAAAAACGACTTTCCCCAGGGATAACACTGATGATACCTCGCCAATGGCTGTGATCCTGGCGAGGCAGCCCCTCATGGCTGTACTGTCGGCATTCTCGACGATTCCTTCTTCCTCCAGGAAAGACAGATAGGTGAGGGTCTCCCGGCCATACTGCTTACAGGCCTCGGTCAGAGCTGCAGAGGCAAGGCGACAGAGACTTTTAAAGGCCCCCCGCTCCCCGTGCTGTGGTGGTAGCCCCTCACCCTGGTACTTACAGTCGGCAGGCTCTGGCGGGGCTCTAAGGCAGGTGGTGCCGCCATGAACAATGGTGTCACTGGTCAAGTGGGCCAGGAGGGTTACCGAGTGCAGAAGCCCACTGATATCTGCCAGGAGTTTAAAGGAAACTTTCTCAGTCCTGCTGGAGGGGGAGGGCGGTCACTTTCATACCTCCCTCCTCCCCGCTTTGCAAGTTAGACACACACACTCCTTTCTGGGTGCCTAGGAAATGGTCGCCATTGCCACGTTCCAGCGTTTCGGATGCCTGCCCAGCTGTCACTAGTGACAGACCCTATCCTTCACCTCTCTTACCTTCTGGGCAGGCCAGATACTGGCTCCAGCATTTTTCCAGTTGCTCGATGCAGCTGGAAACGGACCTGACCTTGGAGAGTAGGTGATCTGTGAGAGGGAAGACAGGGCAAAGTCAGAGTCAGAGCTGTCTCAGCTCACTTCATCCTTGTTAGTTAAGCTGCCTGATGGATGACCTTCCCAGTAGGGGGCCCCAGCCCTGCAGGAGCTTCCCTAAGAAGGGGGAGGGAGGAGAGATCGATGGCTATGCTGGTACGTGATTCTCTTACTGTAGCTTCAAAGGCTGTACTTCTGAGGCTACCTGGTCCTTTAGCCAAGAACCACGGCAATGGCATCACGGTCTAGCTTCTGCCCCTCATTTCCCATCACTGCCACTGAATCAAATCCAGGCCTTCCTGTTAAGTGTTTCAAGGCCCTTGGACTCCCATTACTCTTGGGGTCAGACCCCTGGCTCCACGTTCTGCCCACACCATCATTCCCACTGCTGTGCCTCTGTGCACTGGTCCACGGAGACTGAACCGCACGCACAGGAGTTAAAAGTACGGGCTCTTGGGCTTCCCTGGTGGCGCAGTGGTTGAGAGTCCGCCTGCCGATGCAGGGGACGCGGGTTCGTGCCCCAGTCTGGGGGGATCCCACGTGCCGTGGAGCGGCTGGGCCCGTGAGCCATGGCCGCTGAGCCTGCGCGTCCGGAGCCTGTGCTCCGCAACGGGAGAGGCCACAGCAGTGAGAGGCCCGCGTACCACAAAAAACAAAACAGTACCACAAAAAACAAAGCAAAATAAAAAAAAGTACGGGCTCTTGCATCTCGTGGCATACGTGTTGTAGCTCCTGGCTCTATCACTACTGGCTGTGTTCTCAGGCCACGTGCGCCTGCTTCCTCATCCGACAAAGGAGGAATAATAGTACCACCTCCTGGCATCACAGTGAGGATTGCTGGGCCAAGGCACATAAAGCGCTTAGAATCGTGCCTGGCATATTGCAAGCACTCGGTAAACGTCAGCCGTTTTTATGATTATTATTCCCCACTCTTCTTCCTCTCCATGGCTTTATGTCTCTCCTCTTCCTTCAAAACCCAGCTCATACCATCTCTTGTGGAATCCGCCCACAGCTGCCCCATGTCCTGGTGTTCTCGCAGTAAATGAGGTACCCAGTGTGCTACTTCATTTGCAACTGTTGGATTTCCCTACAGACGGGTTCCCCACTGAACAAGATATCACAGTCCTTCTTGAAACACTTCACCAAATCGAGACCTTTCTAGCTGATAATAAAAATCACCCATCAGGGCTTCCCTGGTGGCACAGTGGTTGAGAGTCCGCCTGCAGATGCAGGGGACACAGGTTCGTGCCCCGGTCCGGGAAGATCCCACATGCCACGGAGTGGCTGGGCCCGTGAGCCATGGCCACTGAGCCTGCGCTCCGCAAGGGGAGAGGCCACAGCAGTGAGAGGCCCGCGTACCGCAAAAAAAAAAAAAAATCACCCATCAGCTGTTTCTTCCCGTCTGCCTCGTTTTGAATGGGGCCTCTGCTCGAAAATGAGCTGTAATGAGATCTGTTCACGGCTACGTCCATGACTTCACAAATGCCCCGGGCCTGGATGCTCTCCCATCTACTGTGCACCAGGGCCCTCCTCTCATCACTGGGCTCCTCTGACTTCACCATATGCCCTGAGGACTCTGGGGCATGCAGAGTGGGCCCTCGCTCATGCCCGTGACCCTGTGGGGATTTCATCGTTTCTGCCTCTCCATGCTTAAGGATGATGACTCCCTGTCTAGATTTGAAGCTCATGGCAGCCACCTCTGGATTCAGACCACACTGTTCTCCTCAGAGACACAGAGGCCTGTCTGTTCCTCCTCCTCCCGGCATTCAGAATTGTTACCAGGCCTCAGCTCCCAGGATGCATTTCATCAGCGTGATCCACGACCAAAGCAGTAGTTATCACACCCGGCGGGGGAGGGGTGAGAGCTGGGGTGGGGGTGGGGGGGTTTAGAAGATACTACTGCGCAGGCCCTGTGCTGCAGAGCTGCCGACTGAATAGAAATTAGGCGTGGTGGTGGTGGGGGTGGCCCTGGGCATCCCCAGGTGATCCTGACATGCAGCTGGGCTGGGAACCCCTGAGATCAGGGTCTCACGGGATTCAAGGCCGACGCCGAAGAGCACTGGGCTGTAAGGATCCGGCACCTGCAAGCCGGGCAAGGGGAAGGGCACCTGCAGATCCGGCGCAGCTGAAGAGAGCGGGCTCCTCAAACCGCCTCAGGGCCTCCTGCACCACCTGCTCGGCAGCCCTTCTTGACTCCGCCAGAAGCATTTTTCGTTGGTCCTTCGCGAGCCGGCCTACAGATTCCTAGAGATGGTCCAGGGAAGTGAGAGTCAGCCATAGGCCCCCCAATGAGCCTCCATGCAGCATCCACCTGTGACACAGCTGGGATTCCTGGCACCTTAGCTCGAGCTGCTGCTAATGAGGCCGAAGCCAGTTAGCTTGACACAGAGAAAAAGCCTTTTTAACTTTGTCCACAGGTGTGTGCCCCTGAGCACAGGAGGCTATGGGGAGGGACCACGGCAGCCCGGCCTCCACCCTTGGGGAGAGAGTGCCAGGTGTATCCCTTCTCATCTGCTCTGTGTGCAGCACAGGGCACGCTGGCATTAGGAGCTATGCCCGCAGAATATTCGCCTTCGCGATCCGGCCAAAGGCCCCAAACCCCTTTCACAGCCCCCCTGCCTCCACGCATACACTGCCGAGGCCCATGACTATGAAATTGGACTTGGTCAGCCCCAGTGGGTGTCCGTTACTTGCCTCTGTGCTGGACAGTTTGATCTGGGTGTATTCCAACTGTTGCCGAAGAGTGGACAGTTCCTCCTCCCGAGAAGCCATGGCTTCCACCAGGCCGCCCCGCTCCTTCTCCAGCTCGGCGATCTGAGCGGTCCATTTCGCTTCTGACTGCAGGGCGACCGAGTGGGAAGAGGGAGTTGCTGGGAGAATTAAACTGTCCCCTTTCCGGAGGTCCACACCCACCACCAGGCCACAAGGAATCTGCCCCTTCCCAAGGACACACTGATCCCAGATGGGACCAAGGTGGGCCATGTGCTCATGGTGATGGATGCCAGGTGCCAGCAACACCAAAGCCAGAGATGGAAAAGAATGAGGAAGGGAAAGACAGGTGACGCTTACCTGGGCAGAACTTTCCAGGCTGCCTTGGACAATCTGGAGTTCCTGTTTGCTGGTGGCAAGTTCTTGCTTCAAACCCTCTAGTACTTCCGTCTGTTCTTGAGTCTGAAAGAGAAGAAATACAGGAGCGCTCCCACCTGGGTGGTGGTTTCACGGGATAAACACGTATAAAAATTCCCAAGCTATACTTGTAAGATTTGTATACTCTTTTATATAGAAGCAAGTTTTACCCTGACAAAAAGCAGGGGGAAGGTGAGAGCTCAGTATGTACCCCAAATTTTTTTTCCAGCTTCAGGAAATGTCAAGGGTGGGGGTGGGGTGGGGGGTGGGGAGTTTTAGGGACATTTCCCAAATGTCATGCTTGAGCCCATAATACTAATTAAAGCAGAACGAGATCTTTAATTCAGGCACCCCAACACCCAGTAGGTATAATGCTGACTCACCCCATCTCACCGTCTTGAAACAATTTCCCTTCTTTGATTTCTAAGTGGTGTTTTTCAAAGAGTGGGTTGTGACCCATGAGTAAGAATTCACAGCTAACATTTTTAAAAGAATGCAGTAAACAGAGCTTCCCCCACAAAAAAAATCCACATGCATTCACATAATAAGGATAAGTATTGCTCTGTGAAACTTTGATTTCCATTAGATGTATTTTTCACTTTGGGTCACAGGAGAGCGTGAAAGCCACTACTCTAAGTGTGAGGCGTTCCATTTTATCCACCCGACATCTCTTTACTCCAATCGGACCTGCCGCCAACCCCATCCCAACTCATGGGAGTTCTGGCTGTGGGTCTTTATAAATGCCACTCCTCTCTGACGTCCACCTGCTTCCACTTCAAAACCTCCTCAAGACTCGTCCTAGCTGATGAGCCCCACTCAACTTCAGACCCTTCATCACATCATGCCTCTAACCCCTTACACATGGGTAACCACGTCCTGTCCTGTACGGTCCCTTGTCACCCTCCCACAGGGCTCTACCTCTCGTGAAGCAGACGACGAGGTCTTTCAATCTGTGCA